>NC_056731.1:1768502504-1768572504 GCF_019279795.1 Protopterus annectens
CGAACTGTTCACAGAAACCCTGTACAAGCATGTTAGCAGTTGCATAGAGGCAGCTGTACCCACCAGGAAGAATACAGAACTAAATCAAAAAACAAGCCACCCTGGTGGAATCACAAAATCAATCAGATATATAACAGGAGGAAGAAAATCATGGCAAAAATTAGGAGAGGCAGCACCCAGAAGGATAAAAACACTCTCATCAAACTAAACAAACAACTCGGAGGACGGGTCTACTTCTAATGACCGAAACGCCGATTCGCCGACAGTGAAATCACCGACGCCAGAAAACCGACAACACACAAACCCGACAACGCGAAACACCGAACACCATAACACCGACACACTACACGTAAACAACACAGTACACTACAACACATATCCACTAGCCCTAACCCAAACCCTAACCCTAAGGTCCGACACTACCGCACACTCTCCCTACCTGCACCCTAACCCTAACTCACTTACACACCCCGAACCCCAAGCTCCGACACTACCGCACACTCTCCCTACCTGCACCCTAACCCTAACTCACTTACACCAACCCCAAGCTCCGACACTACCGCACACTCTCCCTACCTGCACCCTAACCCTAACTCACTTACACACCCCGAACCCCAAGCTCCGACACTACCGCACACTCACCTATCACACACCCTAACCCTACATCCCTGAGTATTGCACACTTACCTGTCCGCTCCCTACTCCTAAATCCCTCACTATCGCATACTTACCAGGTCGCGCTTACACATTCCCCTTGTCGGTCTTCCGTCTGTCGGGATTCGAGCATGTCGGTCAACTGCGTTGTCGGTCGTTTCGTGTCGGTGATTTCACTGTCGGCGAATCGGCGTTTCGGTCATTAGAAGTAGACCCCGGAGGACACATCAAGTCTATCAAAGCCAAATTTGAGCTAAGTTTGGCCTCCCAGGCCAAGGACAACCACAAAGCATTCTTTAGCTATGTCCGCAACCTCAAAGGCAATACACAATTGTGTGCAGAGCTCATTGTAAATGGAGCTACCTATACTAAGCCAGAAGATATAGCTAACCTCCTGGCTGACAAATTCAGCTCCAGCTTTACTCCTCTCTCCACTTCAACCTTCCCTCAGGAAATATCAAATATAACTCTCCCTAGTACTATCACTAGGTAACAGGTCCTTAATGCTGTAACTAAGATCAAGAACACTGCATCAGTTGGCCCAGATAATATCCCAGGATGCCTTCTAAATACCATGAAACATGACCTATCAGGGCCACTGGAATTACTATTTAACCATAGCCTCCAAACAGGCTTCATGCCTCATGAATGTAGAAAGGCAACAGTCATCTCTCCTCACAAAGGTGGTCCATCTACAGACCCTGGAAACTACAGACCAATAAGCCTCACTAGTCTTATATATAAAGTCATGGAAAGAATCATCATGGAGATGATCAGTACAGATATAATAAACCTCCAGACACTGGACCCAACCCAGTTTGGTTTCGTCAAGGGCAGATCATGCCTACTCGACCTGGTGGACTTCTTTGAGAAGGTCACCAAAGCAATGGATGAGGGCAAAATCATTCACACTGCCTACTTTGACCTGGCCAAGGCATTTGATACAGTACTCCACTTGGGCATTGTTGACAAACTCAGTAGGTTAGGTATAAACCCATATGTCACCCGGTGGACAGCCAACTGGCTCACAGACAGGACTCAGGAAGTTAGAACTGGTAAGTCCATCTCTACAAAGAGGCCAGTCACAAGTGGAGTCCCTCCAGGTATCAGTCTATGGACCGCTCCTTTTTGGCATTTATGTCTCAGAAGTAAAGGCCAATGTTAGTGGTCTCTGGCTAACTAAATTTGCAGATGATTGCAAATTAGGAGCTGTCATTGAATCTCTCACTGACACCAACGTTCTCTATAAGGGGTTGACACAGACAAATAACTGATGTCAGAGCCATGGACTAATACTAAATGCCAAGAAATGCATAATAGTATCCTTTGGGAAGTTATCCATCCCTGGTAACTATCATTTTGACAACACACCCCTTAGTGATGACCCAGTCGTCAGGGACTTGGGGACACAAACACATAGTAATCTAGCCTTTGAGCATCACGTATCTAGAGTGGTGAGGAAATAATTCTGTGTTGTGCAACTTATAAACAAAGTTATGGCATCTAAGTCGAAGGAAGTCACTGTTCCACTGTATTCAGCATTCATCAGACCTGTCATTGAGTACAATGCACCCTTTGGTATGAACCTAACTAGGCATATCCAACAACTGGAATGCCCACAGAGGTTTCTCACTAAAAGAATGCAGGGTGTAAGTAATATGTCCTCTACAGACTGCCTCAAGGCCGTATCCCTGTATTCTGTCTCCTACAGGCTTTTGAGGGGAGATCTATGCCTGGCATATGCAGGGCATTTTCAGACCCCACTCTGATGGACCTCCTGCATATCCACAAAACAAACCGCACCAGAATTACCCGTTCAAAGACTTAAACCTTGCCTGTGATATAAATAGGACTTGCTGGAGAGAGAGGTATGTATCCCAGAGACTAACCCGTCTATGGAACAGGCTCCCCATCCATGTGAAGCAGAGTTCCTTCCTAACCCAATTCAAGTGCCACTTGGACAATAGGATGGGAAACCGGAAATTCATCCCTAGTTTGGCACCTATGTCTCTAATGGAAACAGGTAACCTCTGTAAATGGTTCATCTCTCAGGCCCATGCTTACACTTATTAAGGGTATCGGAACTTGTCAGAGATTTGGGATGCATGGCTAAACTTAAAAAGGCCCTTGTGGTTGTTACTCTAGTAAACACCTATGAACCTATAACTATGACGTGTGTACGTTGAGAAATATAACAGACATGTTTGTTGTGGTGTGGCAAACCACAATACTTTGCCAGAGATGGCCTGCACCTGTTGCCCTTGGGATTCCGGATACTGGCTATGGCTCTTGCCACCCCTGTAGTGCCTTTTTTTAGGCAAGAGTCAAATGACAAATTCACCACCGTAACAGGTACAAGCAAGCAAAATCTGAGGGTGATGCTACTCAGTGCTAGAAGTCTATACCTCAAAATGCACTAACTGGAGGCACTCCTTAAAATGGAGAACATCGACATCTGTGCAGTGACAGAGACCTAGTTCAAGGCTCCAGAGAGCACCCCTGCATTACCAGGCTATAATTCATACCACACCTTTCGGCCACCCAACTTGGACCAAAGCAGTAAACTCGGAGGCGTGTCCATATTCATTAGGGATATCCACACCTCCAGGCTAGTTGCTCAGCATAATGCATCTGAGATTATCCAAGTGCAACTAACTCTGGGCAAGACCACAATGCAAATTGTAGCTTGCTACAGATCCCCCACCATGCCCTGGGATTCCCGCTCCTCATTTCTTGGTACACTGGAAAATATTAGGGTACAACCTAACACCCTAATAATGGGCGATTTCAACTACCCCACCATTAACTGGGAAAACTACTCGTGTACCAACTCTTGTGCTCAACGTTTTCTGGAATTCATAAATTCCAATGCCTTGGATCAACTTATCCACACCCCCACCAGGGGCAGCATTATCCTAAACCTGGTCATTACCAACATGGGTAACCGGTGTTCCACACCAGAGGTCAATTCCTCGTTGGTCAGATCCGACCACAAACAAATCACCCTTGACAACCACATCCCAGCCCCCCCCCCCCACCCCCCATTAGGGAAGCCACTATAAAAAATTTCTCCAAAGCCAACTTCACGCTTCTTAAGACAGAAGTGGCAAACTTCACGACACCCTTGCTGATGGACAATAGAGATACGACTGCTGAATCCTATACAGTTGCACTTTATAGGCACTACAAGAGTGCATGGATCGTGCAATCCCTAACAGAACCAAGATGCTATCATCCAAAAAAAGGAAGCTAATCTGGTGGTCTCCTGCTATAAACAAACTCTACAACAGAAGAATGAAACTTTTGCAAAAAAAGAGTAAAATCCCATGATTGGAGGAACTCCGTGGTAAGCCTCAGTAAGAAGCTGAGATCCCTCATAAAATCCTCCAAAGCTAGTTACAAAAACAAAATCGCCACAGATTCTAAAGACAGCCACAAAGCATTCTATAGCTATGTCAAGAATCTCAATGGCAACACTCAGATCTGCTATATATCAGATATGCTAGTGCACAATGGCACTAAATATACTGAACCAACTGATATTGCCAACATCCTTGCAGATAGGTTCAGTGCTAACTTTACCCCTCTCTCATCCCCTAAAGAGCCCATCTCTATACTGGAAGAATGCAAAGTACATGTAATCATGGCTGCACAGGTAGAAACACACTCTCCAAAGCCAAGAACACAGCATCCATGGGATCTGACAGCATCCCAGGCTGCATTCTACATGAACTACAGAACGAACTGGCACCCCACCTAAGTACCATGTTCAATCATAGCCTCACCTCAGGCTTTATGCCCACTGAATGGCGCACAGCAACGGTTATCCCACTCCACAAAGTGGGAGCCACCACGGACCCTGGGAACTACCGCCCCATTAGCCTGATGAGCCTGTTCTGCAAGGGTATGGAGCGTATCATCATGGAACTTATAAACAATGACATTGGAAAACTCCAAACTCTGGACCCTACCTGGTTCGGGTTTGTAAAAGGCAGATCATGTCTCCTAAACCTGATAGACTTCTTTGAAGTGATCACCAAAGCTGTAGATGAGGGTAAGGTGGTACACACAGCCTATCTAGATCTCTCCAAGGCTTTTGACACCATCCCCCACTCTGGAATTACAGACAAACTCACTAAACTAGGTATAAATCCCTATGTCACAAGATGGGTTGCCAACTGGCTCACTGACCGAACCCACACTGTAAAAGTAGCAGACTCTAAATCCAACTTCAGACCAGTGACAAGTGGAGTACCACAGGGTTCAGTCCTAGGTCCTTTCCTGTTTGGTATCTACTTCTCTGAAGTACAGGCTAACACAAAAGGTCTTTGGCTAATAAAGTTTGCAGATGACTGCAAACTAGGAGCCATAATCAAATCTCCTAATGATGTGGACATCCTACAAAAGGGCCTCACTGAGACAGATTCCTGGTGTCAAAGCCATGGCCTCAAGCTCAATGCCAAAAAGTGCATTGTCATCCTTTTTGGTAAAAACTCTGTACTCATGAACTACCACATAGGCGATAGTCTACTTAACACCGAAAGTGTGATGAGACCTTGGGACACAGGTGGGACAGTAGTCTCTCCTTTGATAATTACATCGCCACAGTAGTCAGGAAATCCTTCTATGTGGCACACCTCATCACAAAAGGTTTCTCATCCAGGAAAAAAGAGGTAATTGTTCCCCTCTACTCATCACTTATTAGACCCATTATAGAGTATAACTCCCCTTTTGGTATGTACCTCACAAGACATCTACAACAACTGGAAAGGCCACATTAATACCTCACAAAGAGGATTACCGGCCTCAAACAGATGCCCTATGCAGACCGTCTGAAAAATCTGCAGCTTTACTCTGTCGCATATCGCCTACTCAGAGGCGATCTTTGCCTAACATACAAAGCTATGTCAAACCCAGAGCTGTTGGACATGCTCCACGTAAAGAAATCCCAAACCCTCCGTGCTACACACTCTAGGGACCTAAACCTTGTCACCATAATAAACAGAGGGATAGATTCCTGTCTCAGAGACTTTCCATACTCTGGAACAAACTACCTATCTGTATCAAACAAAGCTCATTAGCACTCTTCAAGAAAAATCTTGATGATTGGATGGGAGATAGGAAATTCACCCCGGGATCACTTCTGTGGCTCTGCTTGAAAGGGGCACAGGAAAATAATTTTCTTAGGTGGCAAAAGCCAGGGTACTGTTTGGCTAGGCTTATATGGGCCTACCTATGAACTGCTCTGTGCAGCTACAGCAATTTTTTTTTCTATGTAGGTACTTTTGTGTAAGTTGTTGAAAATATTTCTTTGTTTGCTTATTTATATTTAGCTTTCCTTGGAACTGTGCCATGACTCTAGTGTTGGTGCAGACCTGTATTGCTGGTGGCAGTGATTTGTTGAGCAAGGAGGATGTAATGTACCACAGAGACATTAGTTTGGTGGGTTCTTTCCTAAGTGATGTTAATTCTGCAAAACATCCACTTATACAACATCACAACAAAAATTTATACCAGAGGTAATCAAAAATGTATGTAGAATGTATTTTAGCTCATTTCTAGAGGCTGATTTCAGCCTTCTTGGAGTGAAGCAACTTTTGTCCTAGGCAAATGGCAAAATCTGTTTGTCTGCCAACTGTCTTGTGCTTTGTATCATACTTTATGTCGATGTTCTAATCTGTTGCAGAAAATGAATCACCACCAAACTTTTAAAAAGACCTCCATCTTTCAGCAGCCATGAAAGTTAAGTTTCTGAGCAGTTTAACAAGCATCTTAAAAAAGGGGTGTCAGAATCCTACTGTTTGATTAGCACTCCAAGAAAAAATGACTTTCTGCTCTCCTACTTCTGATGTTTAAGGTAGATCTTTGAACAAATAGTAATCACCTTGTTCTAGATTAGAAAGAGATTCATATGCAGTGAGTCCAAAAGGACTAAGCAAATAGAAGTTATTGTGTTTGAATTCTCAGCAACTTCTGGGTTTTGTATCTAACCATATCTCTCAACTGCTATAATTTAGGCATAGCACAATTAATTTTGCCTTCAGATTTGCCCCCTCTGCATAGCTTTACTGATGTTTTCAATAAAGTTATAATTGTTTATGGGTATATTAAATACTAAATCGTTAAACAAAAATCTTTGCAAAGATTCTTACTGACTTAACTGCTTAATATTTAGTATTTGTTTACCTATTACCAAGTTTAATAATAATTATACCCATTTATTTACCATAAGAATCTGATCCTTGTTTTGGTACTTTGCTGTGATTTCTAATGGCCAGTACTATGATTTTTAATGCTCATAATCAGAGGTATTTATCTAACTGTAACAAAACCATTTTAGTCAATAATGGGGGAAGGCATCCGAGCCCATAATGTAGTAGCTGCTTTGTCAAGTGCAGATGTGGAAAATGGTGCTGCTGTAAGAAATGTTCTTTCTGCTGCTTCACTCTCACATCTGATATCACTAACAAATTGTAGTACAGCCACAGCCTTTGCCTTTACAGCAGGCAGCTAGATGGACTGGCTGAAATGTGGGCCTGGAGATATGAGAGACAAAAGCAGTGTGTAGGAATTGAGCTGCGAAGGCCAAGAAAACTAGCTTAATCATGCCTTTAAGAAACCAGCAGTTCAGTAAGCAGTTAAAATCTTTGAAGCTCGTACTTAGACTGTTGGTTTGTGGATGGAACTGAGTTAAAACAGACTTATTTACTGCCTCAAGAAATGACTAGAAAAATCTTCAAAGTATGTTTTTGTTCATTTGTGTGTCTTGGTTTGTTTCTCTTTATTGTCTCAAAAACCAAGTTTGCATTGCTACTTTCTAGTGCTGTGTTAAAACCTAAGTGCAGTAATATATTTTTAAAAAGTAATTTTGGAAAGTCTTAAAATTACAGGCAGTGAATGACGCCAGAGAACCTTTCTCATAGTATGCTTCCCGCTGTTGTAGCGAAGCATGTGACCCACCACGGAGTAAGGCTAATGAATACTGACAGCTTACACTCAAGAATGCCACTCATTAATGAAAGGTTGTAGTAACACTTTTGTCTTTTTCTACCCTATGAGAAAAAAAGGTACTGAGAATCTTTGCTTCAAACATTGTTCCATTATTGCAGCTGGAACATAATTTTGCAGTGTGCTGAGTCTTGTGACTTGCTCTTTCTTAATGGAACATTCTAATGGGCTTGTTGCCAAGTTGGTTGGAGTGGTGGGGGTTATAGGACTGGAGTGGTCTATGACTGAATGAGTGGCAATAATGTAATAGCTAAACAACCTGGGTGGTCTTCTACCACCCAGTAATTAAGGTTATTACAACCCCGACATACACTTGAAGTGAGCTGTTGCACTTGCAGCATTTGCGAAATAGCTAGACGTGTTATAAATGGCTATAACTATTCTGTGGCATTCTTAACTCTTGCCAAAAAGTCTTAGTTAACCAGGCCTGAACATTAAACAGCTTTGAGGACTCAGAGTAGCTATTTTGAATATTAATGTTGTTTGTTAATTTAGGCAAGTCTGGCCCTAAAAGGCCTAGGTGATTTTGACAGATTCAAAAGAGCTCTGATGTGTTGTACTGTGATTAATTGTTAATACAGAATTTTAAGATTTTAAGAGGTAAATGCTACGTGAATAAAAATGTTTGATCTTTCCAGCTGTTTAAAATGTGATCTGAAGATTTTTTTCTGTGTGTCATTGAAGGCAGTTTTTTATTAATTTTTTTGTGGGATTATGTAATATTTGCATTACACTGCAGACATTTAAGCTGTCCGTTCTCGTACAAATGCCTGTCAAAGATGCATACAGTGAGCTGTAACCAAAGGAAAAGAGAAACAGCAGAAAGCAGACTAAACTCTTGAGAAATGATTTGCATGCAGCTCACTGCAAGCAAGAAACACCACCATTTTTTATATAAAAGACTGCAGCTTTACTCAGATATTGCATATATTTTTAGGCAGCAGAAAACATTAATTGTTGGTAAGGAATATTAATTTGTGACTTTTTTAAGTAAGGAGGAAGCACATCTTGAAAACTAAAGACTTGGTGGTGTTAGTGCATGCTAGTATTGAATTTTTGGAATGAGAGTATGGTAACTTTGCACATCCAAGCTAGTACTTAGACATCTTTAAATAAAATGCATTCCATAACATTTTGCTGTGTGTAGTCCAGCATGCTTTGCGAGTGTTTCTCAGGAATATTAGTGCTAAAGGATTTCCCTGCTGTATTTTCCTTGGTCCTGCTTATTCTCTTGAATAGTGAAATCCAGGCACAGCCCTTCTAGAAGGAAAAAAAAAAACATTGTGTAGTCTTTGTATTTACCAAACTGTTGTATGAATATATTTTTTTTACTGACAAACATACTTCATTCAGAAGAAAACCTCCTTTTTATGGATTTATGTACTGTCTTTTAATGTGGAAAAGTCATGTTTTGGTAAAGAAGAGATCATCTTCAGAGTACTTGTATCCCATTAAGACAGCTTGACTAGTAAAACATTTCCTGACTGCCAGCTCCTCAGCCCACCCTATGATGCACCTCAGAAGCAGCTCCTTCAAGTTCTTTTCCACACCAAAATGTTCAAGGTAAATGACAAGTGCTACCTGCATCAGATTATCACTTTTGTTTCCCCTGAGGTGTGTCCTCAGAAACTGTATCGTGCTCCCCCCACACCCTGAAGTTTACCATATGAAACTATATATTATTTATAATAAAATAAAAACAATACTGTATTGGCGGTAGGTAATATTTATTAAAATGAAAATAAATAAACATAGGTAAGCACTTTCGTAAAAATACTTCTTCAGACCATAAAACAATAGTAAAACACAACCATTTAAATACAAAACAAGTAGCCCATTAGCCAATACAAAGACAGCAATAAATCACATGATGTCAATATATTTTAAGTACAGTTAACCCCTTCTTTTCTTAAGTTTAGGTTTTAAAGAAACCTTATCATTCAAACCCCCTGCCTTAGCTGCTCCCAGGTGTAGGATCCAAAAAAGCTCCCTGTACTCAGTTTCAGTATTCATATCTCCTAATCTACCATAGTCATTTAATATTTCTGTCACTTTAAACTTAAATGAATGCTCAGGGCTAGTTTCTTTGACATGACTAGCCAAGGAATTATTAGTGTTGTTATTTCTTATATCTTTCATATGTTCCGTCATTCTTTCAAAAAGCATATGGTTTGTTTTGCCTATGTAGAATTTAGAGCATAGTACACATTGTGCCAAATACCCTAGATTCTTTGTTTTACACGTGGCATGTACCCTAAAATCATAAGTCAGGCTAGTGACTGGATGTACATGAGGGAACATATAGACTTTTGTCACATGGCTTGTGCTTGTGGCATGCAAATTGCTGATGCTCATAGGCACATCAAGTGCTTATATTGTTTAGGTCATGAGCACAGTACCTCATTCTGCCCAGTTTGTGCATATGTAATGATGCTACAAAGTGGGCATCATCAGAAAGCCATCACATCTTTTCTTTCTGGAACACTTTCTTTGTGGGAAGCTGGGGGGGGGGGGGTTGTGCTGTGTTTTTCCCATTGAACCTCATTCTGTTTATAAAAAAAGTATACATGTGTGTGGGTGTATATATATATATATATATATATATATATATATATATATATATATATATATATATATATATATATATATATATATATATATATATATATTTTTTTTTTTTTTAAATTAAGGGGCAGTTCTGAGGATTGCAAAAGACAGCCAAAGTTCTTCAGGTTTCCTTCCATGACTTTTTACTCATTTTCTCATCTTGTTAAAGAATTTGCAAAGCAAACTTTGGATTTTTTACTTAAAATGTTCTCCTCTGGTTGTGTTTTTTTAGAGAGCATCCGTAGCAGGCTTTGTCTAAAGTGCTTAGCAGTCACACTGTAAAGATCACCTTCATCCTTGCCACCCTTTTATAGACATTTGTATGAACACAGAAAAAACAGTCAGTCGATACAAGAAGAGATAGATGTCTGCATAGAATTTTCATGGGAGAACATGTGCCCTGTCCATGCCACTGCTACACATCTTGTAAAGGCATTAGATAGAGAGTGACTGGTGGGATAGTTAGATAAATACTGTCTTAGTCCACCATTGTTCAGCCTCCATGTCTGTCCTGGTTAACAAATTGTGGGTGCAAGTCTGAATGTCTGTTATGAGACTGTGAAAAGGGCTCAATCCTACAACGGCATACTCTATGTGGAGAGAAGATTTAGAAGCACAGTCAGAGTAATATGAGGATGGCAGGGATGCTGGAACCAGCATGCCATCACCAGAATTTGAGAAAGAAAAAAAAATCTGAAATTTAGAGTAATAGATTTGAGACTTTTTAGTGTTAGTTCCAATGCTGTGTTTGTTTCTTTACAGTGTCTGTATTGGCAGTAGAAGAGTATGAAGAACTGCATGACTACTTGGAAGTGGAAAAAGAAATGCGGAAAAAGGCTGAAATCTTTGCACATGAGGTAAGGTTTCATGTTATCCTGTTTTTGACACACACACACACACACACAAAATGTGATACAGGGACTGTTTTCTTAGCAAGCTTCTTGTAGTTACCAGGTGCTGGGGTCATGCTATGGTAATGAGGTGTTAATGTTTGAGGTCAAAGAGATTTTTTTTTACAGAGGTGAGATTCAGTACAAATATTTTAGAAGCAGTTACACTGAGAAGATACAGCAACAGTTTGCTTTAGCCTTTTCTTTAAATCTGATATAACAAATTGAACAGTTTAACTGTACTGCTTAGTGCAGTACATTCAAGGATGTGAGTAGATTTTTTGTCATGCTTAAGCTGAGTGATTCAGATTAGCACTTTGTAACATAGAAATGACATTATAGGACAGCTATATTCAAATCTAATGGCCTTGGTGCCAAGCAAGCAGAATTTCTGAGGTCTGATCACAAATATTTTAACATTGCCACTTTGAAGTTCATGTGATCAGCAGCCTTATTGTCTTGTCTTCTTTATTGCCATTAACTACCACTCTTTGGCCATTGAGAGGCAGCAGCTTTATTGGACCATCAAAATATGTTAACATTTGTATTTTACCAATCATATACTTAACCTTATGTTGTAATTTGGTAGCATATATCTTACAACTATCGTAAGCTTTCACCATAAAATCTGCTGTAAAGATTCTGGAATTGTTGGTGTAGGGTTAACACCTTTTAGATGCCTAGAGTGGGGCATTTCTCACTGGAATGTGAATATTACAGATTATACAATGACTGGCCATTAATATTTAAAAACAAGCACACTGATTGGCCAGCCCAACCAGCGTGCCCGTTGTAAATTTGAGAACATACTAACGGAAAAAAGTCCGGTCATTCGCCCTCATGACCAAATCACAACAACCATGGGTAAATTCAGCATTACCCACACCCAACCGTGGGTTATTTCTTAATTATAGAATAGTTGCTCATTGCTATTCAAAAGCAAGTGTTCTGAATGAACTGTCCAGCCAGTGTGCCCATTGTAAATCAAGCATATGCTAGTAGAAAAAAGTACAGCTGCTGAAGTACCATTGAGCAACCAGACTTTCTCTTGACATATGCTGAGGGACAGAGTAAAATATAATAAATATCAGGTATATTCTGCAAAACTAAGCAAACAGAAACCTACATGATTTTCCTTGTATGTTTGCTCTGTCCCTTGTAAATCTTTAATTGTTTAATAGTCAAAAACAATGGAGATTTCTGTTTTCGCCATTGTTTCTCCTGCACTGATGTTCTGTGCAAGCATGGGAGCACAAGTGCTGCACGCATGCACAGTACATCAGTATAGGGAAGAAAACTGAACTGCCCTTATACAACTATATTAAAGAAAGGTAAGCAATTTCTTTATTAAATAATGTAATTATATAATAGCAATAATACAAGATATGGAGTTTGATTCTCACCTTTGAAAGAGAAATTGGCTCAGCTTAAAGTGACCCACAAGAGCAGGTAGCCTAGTACTTACCTATGAACTATGGGTATATCTTTATATACCCATGCACGGTTGTGGATTATTGCTTAAACAGCCCACACTTCTTTTTATTGCAAAAGACTTTTGTCTTTATTTTAAAAATGTAACATGTGAAATTTTAGCCATTTTGATTCTTCCATGTCAAGATTTTTTAGATGCACTATTATTGGTCTCTGCACTGTTCAGGAAAAAGTTAAAAATGTTTTCTTCTGCTTCAGTACTATGGCATTTCCTAGTTGCCATACTTGTATGACATGATTTGAAGAAATAGGGTATGAAAAGAGGGAAGACTGGTATTCCTGCTTCTGTGATCACTGCTGTGGCTTGGACATTGACCTTAAGACTTTCAGCGAGTACAGCGATTTATGTCATGATGTAAAGATGTGTTGTTATAAGAAACTGGTGAAGTCCATTCGGAGCTAAAAAGTTAGCGATGTGGAGTTTCTTGTTGACCAGGATCTTCTCTCTCTCCAGCTCTGTGTTGTGTTATCCATTTGTTCAACTTCTAGAAGACGTCAGAACACATAACATTACAAGAGGATGGTATAACAAGTCATCCACTACTTATTCTCTGCCCAGTTTAGTGCGGTTATCTTATGTCTGTTGTCTGTGGTATTACTCCAGCACTTTGCATTTATCTGCAGGGTCAGCATTTGCATTTCTTCCTTTTCCACTGTTTCCATCGTTAAGAATGTTTTATTATTAGTCTTGATTTTTAACTTGTCATTTAATTCCTTGTACTTGAAGACTTTTTCAGCTTGCTGGTGCAGAGTAGAGCTCCTGTCTTTATCATTGTTGACCTCAGTTCAGTTAGATATTTGGATGTCAAATGGCTGCCTAGGGGAGGAGAATGGACTGAATGGCTGAAAACCATAAGAGGGACCACCAGAATTGTAAGCATGGGGAAGTGGAATTTGGTAAATCTACATGGTGCTTGGCATGTGAAGGCATGCACCAGGCATTATTGCGTTTGTTACATGCATTCCAGGTCTTTATATCTTCCTAGGCAAAAAAGAAAATGATGTCCGATACATCCTAGAGTACCTGTAGCACTGTGCCTGTGATTCATCTCTCAGGATGAGAGAATGGCTTGTTAAGTTTCACTGGAAACATGAGCACAAAAATGACAGATACCATCACGGGTTTGATCTGTTAGGGTGTGGGCCATGTTGTCTGTAGCCTTGCATTTGTTCTGCGTCATCTCTGACCTTTTGTTATTACAGTAGCTACCGTATTGGCTGATTACTCTGAGACAGGTCTGGCTTATTGCATTTAAGGTTACATTTGTGGCAGTATTCCTACCTTTGCCAGTTATATCCCTTAACCTGCAGGCATTGAAAATAGATTAGGGTTCTTGAAAAAGTGAATTCATCTGGCCAAAAATCTAGGTATCTGATCAATATAAAATATGCATACCAAATAGCATACAATGCCTTCTTCTTCCAATAAGATTGTGAAATGCTGCTCAATAACTGCTCAGTAACAAGTTTAGAAAGCTAAGAGAAGCAAAAAGATTAAAAAATGTAAGCATATTATCATGTCTTTATTGTTTGATGGCTATGTCTAAAATTATAACTGCATTTTTTGTCAGTCTGATCATGTCAAGACAAAAACAGATCTCAAAATGACATACAATGCACATCAGTATTAGGTCCAACAACAGTGGTCAAGTATACATTTGGGACTACAATGTACAGTGGATATAAAAAGTTTACACACCCCTGTTAAAATGCCAGGTTGTTGTGATATAAAAAATGAGACCACAATAGATCATTTCAAAACTTTTCTCACCTTTAATGTGACCTATAACCTGTCCAATTCAATTGAAAAACAAATCTGAAATCATACAGAAATTAAAAAAAAGTACAATATGCTGGTTGCATAAGTGTGCACACCCTTAAACTAATACTTTGTTCTGTGTGCACACCCTTAAACTAATACTTTGTTGAAGCACCTTTTGATTTAATTACAGCATTCAGTCTTCTTGAGTAGGATTCTGTCAGCATGGCACATCTTGACTTGGCAATACTTGGCCACTCTTCCTTGCAAAAGTGTTCCAAATCTGTCAGATTGCGAGGTCATCTCTTGTGCATAGCCCTTTTCAGGTCATCCCACAGATGTTCTATACGATTTAGGTCTGGCCTCTGGCTGGGCCATTCCAAAACTTAAATTTTCTTCTGGTGAAGCCACTCTTTTGTTGATTTTGGATGTATGCTTGGGGTCATTGTCATGTTTTAAGGTGAAATTCATCTTCATCTTCAGCTTTATAGCAGATGCTTGGAGGTTTTGGGCCTTAGTCTCCCAAAAGCATGTGGGAAAATGTGTTATGGTCTGATGAGACCAAGGTTGAACTTTTTGGGCACAATTCCAAAAGGTACGTTTGACACAAAAACAACACTTTGCATCACCAAAAGAACACCATCCCCATGGAGAAGTATGGTGGAGGCAGTATCATGCTTTGGGGCT
This sequence comes from Protopterus annectens, assembly GCF_019279795.1. Classification (NCBI taxonomy): domain Eukaryota; kingdom Metazoa; phylum Chordata; order Ceratodontiformes; family Protopteridae; genus Protopterus; species Protopterus annectens. Next base: position 1,768,517,601 of record NC_056731.1, read on the forward strand.
GCTTTTCTTCAGCTAGAACTGGAGCTTTAGTCAAGGTGGAGGGAATTATGAAGTTAGACCAGTCACTTTTGGTCCAAAACCTTTAGGCGCCTGCTGGAAAGCTGAAAATGAAGAGGAATTTCACCTTTCAACACAGCAGTGACCCCAAGCATACATCCAAATCAGCAAAAGAATGGCTTCACCAGAAGAAAATTAAAGTTTTGGAATGGCCCAGCCAGAGGCTAGACCTAAATCCAATAAAAATTCTGTGGGGTGACCAGAAGAGGGCTGTGCACAAGAGATGCCATTGCAATCTGACAGATTTGAAGCACTTTTGCAAGGAAGAGTGGGCAAATAAAATGCAGCTTATCTCAGTCAATGAGAAACAATAATGTAAAGACACTGAAAAAACTTAATTGAATACTTGAAGGATTTGTTTTATACCATACATGAAATGTTGCATACTGCAGGATTTGAGAACATGGTTTCTGACATGTAGTTTCACCACTCTTCACAAAACCTGTTTCTTAAACCTTCAGTAGAAAATATTTCATAAGTCAAACACATACCGCTCAACCTCTCAGCACAAGAAATCTGGGAAAACCAAACATAATCAGGGGACAAAGACCCAAAAATAGGGACAGATTTTAAATATTGCTCTTATAAACTTAAAAAGTTGCTAGAATAAAATGTTTTGTGTTAGTACACATTTTCTTTAGGATATGGAGTTTGAAACTCAAATGTTTGTCATAATTTGGTGACTTCAGCCTTTACTGATTTGCCTGAAATCCACAAATTTTATGAGGAACAGACCAAAACTGCAAGTCAAAAATTTGGACAGTTGAGAGTAAACACCAGATCACAATATGCATCATAATGTAAATTTCAGATAACAGATGCAGTAAAAACATATTTTTTCAGTGTATAGATTTGTTTATCTGTATATCTTATCAAACGTTTGACTACCTTCTATCATGTCTATGTACGTCAGTAACACTTCATTACAGCTAGTAAACAACCCATACATCTTCCGTTTTATGCTACTTAACAAGTAATGTAGACATTTACATGCTGCACATTCAGAACAGACATACATATAACCCCAGAATGTACTAACTTACCTAAAGCAAACATTTAAACCCAAATCTACACAAGAAGGTAAAACAAAACAAAAATAAGGTAAAACATGCAAATCATCTCTCATTCACTTTGATATAAATTAGTGATTTCATGTGCTGCACTAGTAAAGTATGCATACAACCTGCATAAAATACTGCCCATCTAAGTCAAGCTCTTGAAAGCAAATCTGTTTATATTACAACAAAGGACGGTAAAATAAAAATGTTAACTATCAAAGTACTGAGCCTAACAAGCCAGATGGAAAATGACATTGCCAGGAAAAAAAAGATTTGATTTTATCTGTTAGAATTAATTTAAGATTAAACTGCCTAGAAAAGATAGCTAAATCATAATTAATCCCTGCATAATATTAACTGCATCATAAACATGTATAAAAATAATCTGATATAACAAAATTATTAAAACACAGCTCAGAACTATAATAGGAAACCATTATGTGACTTTAATCATAAAAACCAAATTCCCTAAAGCTGTATTCATTAGATGGTGGGTATTTACTTTATCCTATTGAAGTTAAAGGGAAACACAGTTCTAGTTTGAAAAATGAACACAAAGTGTCGGATAACTGGAATACATTGTGATTTTTTTTTGTATGATAAATGAAATATCTTGTACTGTAGGGTTGTAGGACTCTGTTCTTGACTTGTGGTTTCACCACTCATCACAGAAATTGTCAGTTCTTGACTTATAGTTCCACTGCTGACTGCAAAACATGATTCCTTAACTCAAGGGAAGATTTTCTGTGTATGTGTGTGTGTGTGTGTGTGTGTGTGTGTATGTGTGTAAGTACGTTTCCATATTTTCACTATCATTCTACTGAGAGCCACAATATCAGTGACAAGAATCCTGAAACGATCACACCAGTAAACTAAAATGCTGGTTACACAACGTTGAAATGCAACAAATATTGACCCTGCTTAGTCCTGTGGACACAGGAGCAAGTGCTACCATAGGCCCTGCAGGAGGGCCAGTCTTAAGAGTTCAGTATTGCTGGCTTCCCAACATTTTAGTGTATCCTGCAATATCTTGGAAATTCTGGTAATCAGTATTCTGCTTCTCTGTTTGCCAGCTTCCAAGTCTTTAAGGGCATCTACCATGCACCAAAACATTACTCACCTCAAGCTGATTAAAAGTCAGGTTTGGGTACTAAGCCTTTCAAAGGTTGATACCCTGGCATCAAAAAAATACAAAAAATAAGGGGGGGAACAGTTACTGCATCAGATTCCTATGAAGAACATAGTACAGTGGTCTAAGTAAACTTACTGTATATGTAGATGTTTCAGTGATCACTGCTGCAGTAGCCTAATTGGTAGATTACCATAGGTTAAACTGGTTGTTGGAGGAGCCTCTGGAAAGTGGTCACAGCAAAACATGGCCTAGAATTGGAGGAGAAGTCTTGTTTATAGTGCTTTCTAAAAGTGTGCACAGCAGACCAAGTTGCTTCTTCTCATACTTATAGCATCCAGCCCTTTCCAGAAAGCCACTGATGAAGCCAGGGCCCTGATAGTGAACCCTGACCTAACATGGAATTGTTTTGTTGTGAGTGGGTATAACAAAACGTAATAGCATGAGGCGACCATTTTAAAATGGTCTGTTTTGACACAGGTTTCCTTTTTTTTTTCTTACTTTCATAAGAAAACAACAGATCAGAAGTTCTGAATGACTTTGTTTTGTCAAGATAGAACCTGAGCTGCCTGTGGATGTCCATGGTATTGAATATCCTTTCTCCCTAGTATTATCCTTTCTCCCTCATTTCTATGTTCTAGAAAGAAGAATGGGAGATGGATAGCTTGACTTTAGGCATAAAAAATGGATAAGTTCTTAAGGAAACCCGTTTGTGGAAAATGAGATAAGTCTGACCTACTATGACAGCTTACAACTCGTATACTTTTCTTGTAGAGATCAGAGCAAATTAGTAAGACTGATTTCCTTGTCGGGAAACCTCAAGTCAGCCCAATGAGCTGGTTCAAATTGTGCCAAAACATAAAATTAAGATTCAAAAGAGGAATCCACCTGTTTTCTAGGATGTTTATTACGCAACACCTCATTTAAAAACATTTTCCATTGCATTGGAGGGGGGGGGGGTCCGTGGGCAGACATGCTGAAACATCTGACAAGTGAACCTTGACTGAGGAGCAAGAGAAGGCCATAGGTGGTGACTCAGAGTGTATAACACATTCGCGCACACACACACCTCTGTAACAGTATACATGTATATGGTAGCAGTATATATTCCCAAGTGCACAGTTTATGGATGGATGAGTTGGAATGGGGCTCACTTTTGTTTGCAGTCTCTACTGCTTTTTGCTACAGTCATTTTATGTTGAGCAGATTATGGCATTTTATTTATTTATTTACTTCTTTATTAACATTTGTTTACTGGGAAAGTCTGACTGGGTACAGGTGCCCTTTTTCAGTGGAGCTCAGAGGAGAAAAGCTCTAAGGTATCATATTTAATGCAATCAATATTTACAGTAAGAAATGTTATATTGCAGTTTCTGTGAATACATAGCATACTAGTCAGTATAATATTGATATTCGCAAACATTAAATTTTCAAGGCTTGTACTTGTAGTAAATTTTACAGACAGAAGAGTGGTGTATAAGATAGGGTAGGAGTAATATAAGAAATGCAATTGAGTGGGGTGTTAGAGGAGATTTGCAATTCTGAGTGTTATCAGAGAAGTAATGATGGCATAGTAATCTGGTTGTGCTAATTAGAAGTATAGTAGTTTAAGTAAAACCAAGCAGTAATAGGTGCTGTGGAAGACATCAGGCAAGACCTCGCCACGATATGGTTTAAGGTCCAAGGGTTTTATTAAAAAACACACAATCAAACAAGGTCACGAAAATAACTACAAATCCAAGAAGGCACAGTAAATTAATGCATTAACTGAATTCACCGCGTTTTTAATCCAGACTAAAGGACTTCATGCCTGTTGTTTTCCACAGTACCTATTACTGCTTGGTTTTGGTTACTCAAAGTGCTGGGTACTGCTTCTCCCCCTTTTTTTACAGTAGTTTAAGTAGTAAAGTGAAGTATTAGAAGGAGACAAGCAGGTTAAGTGATTTAGTGCTTTAAAGGGAGGTATCAGATAGGTGATGAATGGTGTTAGAGAGCTGTGTTCCAGATGAGGAGCTGGGGCAAAGCTAGGAGGCAGAGATTAAGTCTCTATTAATGGTTTGAAAAGGTTAAGGTGTCTGATAGACTTGATTGATATAGGAATTTTATTCCAACTTCTAGCAATACTGTTGAGATAGAGGCTGACCCCAACAGCCCTTTGTGGTTTGTTGATGGTAGGCAATATTATTTTATTTATTTTACATTTGTTGACCGCGAATGTCTGACTGAGCCGAAGCCCTTTTTCAGCAGAAGCCCGGGGAGAAAAGCTCCAGTAAACAGATATAACATTTTGTCATTATTACAGGTATTATACAGGTGGAATAAGGCACTCAACTAGCAGACTACAAGAGCATTTTTGAGAATATACAGATTACATTTTGTCATAAATACTAGTATTATATATAGAAAAATGTAAAAAAAAACAGTTTATTATTTAACTGAACAGGACAATTTGGAAGATGATGCTGAAGCAGGGGATTAATTGATGAGCAGGCAGATGGGGTAGGGATAATTTTATGGGATAAAAAAGGTGGTGAGGAAGTTCAAGTCAGTTAAATGTTTTTAGTGCTAAACAGTGGTGGATGCATTAAGGTTTGCTGCAAACGAAACTAGCAACTTTGTTATAGCACTGTTCAAATTTAGAACTGAGAGAGTCTTGTAGGTTGGTCATAATAGGCCTTCATCTAGAGGAAAGGATAAGAGGTAAATGGTAGCTAGAGTTACCTTGGCAGAGTCCGTAAGGAATTTCTTTACTCTATGTAAGGTGCCTATTTTTTGATGTTTTTTTTTTTTTATGCTGTTGTGGATATGCAAACTGAATTTAAAACAGTTGTTGATTGTCTTGCCAAGTAGTTTTATATGTGAAGTAACTTCAATCATGGTATTATTTAAGGAAGAAATGTAAACATTTTTCTTCATGGAAATGTCATTTTGGAAAGAAGAGAGAAGCCATTTATTTATTTTTGGTGGGGGGTTAGTAGCAGGTGATTATCCTGTAGACAACTTTCATCAGAGTTAAAGACTTCTTAAGTTACTCTCTGAAGATGTATTAGGTTTTTGGAAATGTATATTAGGGAATAATCATTAGTGTATTGTATGAGGGAGGCTTGCTGAGAGGATTTATGTAAATTGTTAATAAATATATTAAAGAGCAGTGGGCTGAGAATGGAGCCCGGTGGCACACCAGCATTGACAGGAAGGAAGGGGAAAAAGTGGAGAGCCATTGACTGTGGTAGACTGATATCTATTAGGTAAGTAGTTGTTAAACCGTAGTAGTGTGGGCTGTAATAGCCCAAGGAAAGGCAAATTGATACAGGAGTGTTTGGTGAGAGACTAGATCAAAAGCTTTAGAGCGATCAAGGAATATAGAGGAAACAAGTTTGTCTTTGTCTCTTGCTTTGTTAATAGTATCTGTGAAAGTTAATAAGGCCATGGTAGTACTATGGGCAGGTCTAAAGCCATGCTGTGTGGGGGTCAGGAGCTTTTCCTGAAGAATATGTTGAAGAGGTTGTTTGTGAGTTTACTTTCCCAGAATATGTGACAAAGGGGATAATATGGCAATAGGTCTGAAACTGATTATTTCAGATGAGGTTCCTCCTTTGTGGAGGGTAGTGGTGATACATTTTCTTCCATAGAGAAGAAATGTATGATTCCTTGATAGATCTGCTAATTAGAAGAGACAAAGGATAGGCTACAGAACTGGAAACCAGCTTGAGCTATTCTGCTGGAAGATTATCTACTGAAGGAGTACAGTTTTTTTATGTAGGGGTCCAGTATTTTATGTAGGAAAAACTGACAGTAAATGAGAATAATGCATTGGCTCGACATGTTCAGATGTTTCCAGCACATAGCTTTAGATTCAGGGTCCTTCAGATTTTATACCCTAACAAAAGAGAAGGTGATATAACAGGTACATCAGAACTATATGAGTTGAAATGGATTCTAACACTTAGGGCACATTTAGAACCTGGCCTTAATACCTCACTTACGATCAGACCAGCTCTTCAGTAATTTCACATCTCCCCATTTGAACTATATCTTGATATAAATAAAGTTTTCTATTTTTGCATTTACATGTTGTTCATGAGCATAATAGCTGTTTTTGATGGGTAGCATTTATTTTTGGGAAACATTCCCTTATTTGTTTCTGTATGTTATTTATTGGGTAATTATTATTGATTTGGATAAAAGCACTTTTTTAATATATCATAAATGTCAATGATCATATTATATAATAGTATATATAAACATAGATAAGAACAGTTGAATATGAATATATTATTTACATTGTGATTGTTACATACTTGTTATAGATATCAATTTTAGAATTCTTCCCTTTTCTAATCACTCATTTTTCGTTTTCCCTCCCCCCTCCCTACCCCTCCCGCTTTCCCCCCCTTCCCCCCCCTCCTTGTCCTCTTTTTCCCTTTCCTCATTTACCCTTACTCATTCCTTCTCCACCCTTTCCTTCCCTCCACTTGTTTCCTGTTCACTGGACCCATTCCTTTTTACTCACATTCTCCCCTCCCCCCTCCCTCCCTTCCTCTTTCACTCATTCCTTATTTCTCTCACTATCCCCTTCCCCATCTTCCTTTCCCTGTCTTTTCCTTTCATTATACATGATATTTTAACAAATATAGAGTTTACATAGAGAATGAATTCCCAATAGAATTTAGGCTTTGGATTGAAATATTTAATAACAAGATAGTTTTATCGAAATAATATTGGATTTTATGTATATATTTTTGTTAGAATTAATGTTGTAAGATATATGAATCTTTTATATACATGAAAAACTATCAGCTACAAGGTTGCACAGTTATATTAAATTGATATATACTGATTAATTAGAACTGTTTCCCGCCACAAGGCTTGTTAATTAGGGTGTGGATTTTAGTATATAAGCAGAAGTTCTTATATGAATTGTTGTAACCTGATGAAGCGCACTTTTTAGGTGCGTGAAAGCGCTTGTTTTATCCTAAAATTAAAGAATTTTATTCATCGTGGTGGCTCCAGTAATTTGCTTGAATAGTACTATGGGCAGGTCTAAAGCCATGCTGTGTGGGGGTCAGGAGCTTTTCCTGAAGAATATGTTGAAGAGGTTGTTTGTGAGTTTACTTTCCCAGAATATGTGACAAAGGGGATAATATGGCAATAGGTCTGAAACTGATTATTTCAGATGAGGTTCCTCCTTTGTGGAGGGTAGTGGTGATACATTTTCTTCCATAGAGAAGAAATGTATGATTCCTTGATAGATCTGCTAATTAGAAGAGACAAAGGATAGGCTACAGAACTGGAAACCAGCTTGAGCTATTCTGCTGGAAGATTATCTACTGAAGGAGTACAGTTTTTTTATGTAGGGGTCCAGTATTTTATGTAGGAAAAACTGACAGTGCACTGAAAAGTACAATATACAAACACTGGTATCAGATTAGGAAATGGAACACTAATAATGATTTATATAGGCATTTGGCCAGTAGTTTGGAATGCCACACATTGAAATTTACAGTACTGAAGAAACTATTAGTTAATCCAAGGGGTGGTGACTTAAAACATTATTAGAGGAAAGAGAAGTGAAGTGGCAGTTGATGTTAAATGCCTCTAGCCCCCCAGGAATTAACAATAACATTCCCCTAAAACCTATTTTAGAGCTTAGAGCTTGGGGATTAAATTGACTTGAATATTTGTACATGTAAACTTTTTTGAAGCTTTTATATGATCGTTGTTAGTATTTTTTAATTCATTAATTAATTTGTAAGTGTTTATTTTAAATGAAATGTGCTTTTAGTACTAATGAATTTTATGTATTATATTGGTTTGATAGAATACTATGGTGCTGTTCTAATTTATTTGATAACTTTTAACTTTTTTATAGCTTGCTGTTTAAATACATTGTATTTGAACATTATTTAGTTAATTGATTTACATAGGCTTATGGGTATAAAAAGGTTTTTATTAGCAGTGGTATTTGATTCTGATGAAGTTCTGTTAAACAGGAAGAAAGCACTTAATCCTAATAAAGTGTTTTTTGAGAAGATACTGAATTCACGTTTGGGAGTCTTTATAGTCCTCTGTTCCATTTTTCAGCTAGTAATAGTGGTTGCATGTCCTCCCCGCGGTTTGGTGGGCGTTCGAAAGACATGTGTAAATGAACGTGCCTTCGCTGAAGGTTGAATGTCGAGCTGGCACCTCAGCATTCATGAAAATCTACTGCCAATCATTAGCGGACTGGAGTTCCACTGTGGCAACCCCTAACCGGGAAAAGCCGAAAGACAACAACAACAATAGTGGTTACAGTCATTTCTTGGTTTGTGGAGTTTTTTTCCTAGTGTCACTACTTGTATGTGTTTATTTCGTAACTTTAATTATGCTTTGAATGGCTTTGTTCAATGCAGAGTAGTAGCTGATGTCAAAACATGGTTTACTAAAAACATGCAGTCGCCTTGCTTTTCTAAGCTTATTTTGCCCTTTTATTGCACTTGATATTCCCATTTGACCTCTTGTCATGCTCATTATACTTTTCTTGTTCTTTTTTACATTAAACATGCTTGTTATGCAAATCAGAGGTAACTCTGAACCCCCCCACCCCGTATACGTATTTCTGATAATTTTATCAAATATTATGGTTTCAAACACTTTTATTTAATCTAACAAAAGAACATAATAAATACATGTGAACACATCATTCTTATTATTTGTTTTGTATGACATCATATTTTTATGATTATATTTTTATGATTATATTTTATGAAATAGCTATTAATAATATTTAATTATATTGTTTGGGGATATTTCACATAGTACTGTCTACTATGTGTTTTATATGTTTTATCTAGAGTTCACATGTATTTATTATGTTTATTATGTTTATTTATTTTCACTTTTTAGTGATGTATTAGATTTTCTTCAATAGATGTGTTGTACAGCTTTTATTTTTTGGCGCGCTTTTTATGTAATTAAGTAATTAGAGTGTATATATAACTGGGTTCTATCTTTACTATTGTGTTCTGATGAAGACTGGATTGTCAGTTGAAAGCGCTTAACATCGTGTTCCATAATAAACTTTTGTGTTTTAGTCGAGCGGCTTTTTATCATTCATCCTGCTCAGCTCTTTTGTTATATTGTTGCCGTGTGTACTACTTTTATTTAATCAGCAATGTGATGTCCTTCATGGATGCATCTGCAGTCATAACAAATGGGTTGTCCTGTCGTCAGGCAGCCCTTCGGTCGGCCGGATTCCAAAGTCTGGGTCCGGCTTCGGCTGATGTCGCACTTCACCCGACGTCATCTCTGCTGGTCTTCGGGTATAAAGGCATCAGCCGACGCCATTTTCCTCAGTCTTTCTTGCCGCATGGTGCCCGAAGCAGAAGCTGTTCGCAAGTGCCGGTCGGTCAGATCCAGAGATTACTACTACCGAATACTACTTCGAAGACTTCTAAAAGCTAAGTACCCCGTTGGGGACTCTTTCTTGCCTCAGCCGATGTCAGAAAAAGTCAATAACTGTTTAACTTGTGGGAAACAAATACCTCATAAAGATTTCCACTCTTACTGTTTGCCTTGCTTAGGCCCAGACCACGACGTAGCAGCCTGTTCGGCCTGTGCTTCCTTCAACCGACGAACGCTTAGGCGTCGGTCGGAGTTTGCTGAACAGTTTTTCGGCTCAGATTTTGCGTACATTATGCCGTCGGATCCTCCGACTACCCAAATTGTTAAAAAACGCAAAGAAAAAGACCGACACTCGCGGTCCGTGGTTTCGGCCGAAACCACGGTTAAGCAAGCCGCGAGTGTCTCGGTTTCGGCCGAAACCGAGAAAACTGGTCAAATTTCAGCCGAATCCATGACTGCTACTGAGGCTCCTGCTACCTTACCTGAATCGGCCTCAGAAATTTTGCCTACAACTGTGGTTCCTAGTGATTTATCAGACACCATCCCTTTGGATGTCTCTACCCCAGCACGTGGTGCTGCTAGGCCTCCTGCAGCCATGTCTATTAAGGCCTTTGCCAGGGCTAAAGCAGCCAAATCTGCTAAATCAGTGCCTGTTAAACCCCTCTCTCACAGGCCCACTTCTAGTTCACAAATGCTTACTCTGGCAGAAGATTTAATATCCTTAATTAGGGGATCCCAATCTCACCCAGACAGGGCCTCTCAGCCCCCAGAAAAGAGACCTAGAGCAGAGCCCCCCGAGCCAGTGTCCTCTGACGATTCTGCGGATGACTCAGACATTACAGACCAGCCAGAGGCTCCTTTTTCCACTTATGAAGATTCCGATGCTGAAGAATCCATTCCAGCTGCCTCTCCACCAGAGGAATTTTCCTTTGGGGAAACCTTACATGCCATGAGAGAACAATTCCAATGGCAGGGTCAAGATTTCTCAGACTCAAGAAAAAGGCTTAGGACTTTTCTGCACTTGCCACAACATAGGCCCTTAGCTATACCTCCTGTTCTGCCTGTTGTGGACGATGCATTTAATGATGTCTGCACTGCACCTGATTCTTTACCTCCAGCCCCTGCCAAACCAGATAGATTTTACAGGGTGCCAGACACTCATCACCACCTATACAAGGCCCCACTTGCAGACCCCGAAACTATATCCCAGGGGCCTAAGGCAGTAGCCTCGACCACAGCAAAAAACCCTATTCCCTCTGAAAGGGAATCAAGATCCTTAGAGAGATGGGGGGGAAAAGTTTACACCTCTGCTACTCTCTCAGCTAGAGCTTTAAACTGTCAGTTTCACATGATCCAATATCAAGAGTTTATGCTTGATCAGTTAACTAAAAACTGTCCTCTGATGAATCTTTAGATAAGAAATATGTATTAGAAATGGTGAATAACATCCAACAGGTTAGTAACCATTCCTTAAAATGTGGCTATGATGCACTGGAGGCTTCATTTAGATCAGCCATGACTGGCACAGTGATAAGAAGGCATGCATGGTTGAAAGAACAGGTCTTACCGGATCATGTTAAAGCAAAGCTATTAGATGCTCCTATGGATAAGGCCAGTCTATTTGGGAACCTGCCCAGCAGGTAATGAAGAAAATGGAAGAAAAGGCAAAATCTGTACAAACAGTTAAAGATTTCTTACAGGTTCAGCCCCCAAGGTTTAGCAGGAACTGGCCTGCCAAAAATTGGTCCTTTCCTGACTCCACAAGATCCCAAAGGGGCAGAAATAGACGCTCTAGGGGCAGAAATCAATCCAGAGGAGGTGCCTACAGAGGACGACAGTGGCAAGGCAATAACCGAGGCACAGACACAACCACTGCCACTGCAACAGGACAATCACAGTGACTTGGCTCTGACTCCGCCTACCAGGGAGCAAATAGCTGCACCATTAGGCAGAAAGTTAGCCTTATTTTCGAAAAATTGGCACTATATCACAAAAGACAAGTGGATTTTGCAAACCATAGACCAAGGCTACCGGTTCCACTTCCACACCTTACCAGTAAAAAGAGGAATGCCAAACCTACCTCCAAATCAAAAAATAGAAGCTCTGCAGCAGATAGCGGAATTAACAAAGATGAGAGCTGTGGAAAGAGTACCAATAACAGAACAGGGCAAAGGATTCTACTCCAGACTCTTCCTAGTGCCAAGAAAAGAGAAAAGCTGGAGACCTATTCTCGACCTGTCCACCTTAAACACATACATCATTGTCCCAAAATTCAAAATGCTGACCCTACAGCAACTTCTTCCCATGCTGGGCAAGGAGTGTTGGCTGGTAACTCTAGATCTCAAGGAGGCATACCTGCACGTCCCCATTCGACCAAATTGCAGAAGATACCTCAGATTTCTTGCAGGATCAGAGCATTATCAATTCTCAGCATTGCCCTTTGGCTTATCTACTGCGCCCAGAGTATTCACAAAATGCCTGGCATCAGTAATCGCTCACTGCAGACTACAGGGAATCCAAATTTATCCATACCTGGACGACTGCCTGTTACAAGCGGACAACAAAAGCAAGCTGACAACAGATTTACAAAGGGTCATTTACTTGCTACAAGCCCTGGGATACACAGTCAATTTACAAAAGTCAAGGCTGATACCATCCCAAACAAGAACATTCTTGGGCGCGAAATTGGACACAGTAAAACAAATGGCATTCCTAACTGCAGAAAAACAAAAAGAGCTCCCTCTTTACTTCTTGGCATTAACAAAGCAGAACAAACTAACAGCAAGAAAAGTTCTGCAGGCCTTGGGCTTCATGGCATCATGCATTATCTTGGTCCCACATGCCAGACTGCATATGAGAAAGCTACAGTGGTAACTAAAGAATTTATGGTCTCAACACAGGCACAGCTTAGAAACAGAAATACCACTAATCCCATGCCTAAAACAGGAGTTCCTATGGTGGGCTCAAGTATGCCAGTCAAACCCAGGCTTTACCCTTCCACAACTTTCGAGCAAGCCAAACCATCACAACGGACGCCTCAGACCTAGGATGGGGGGCGCACATGCTGGACAAATGCGTACAAGGACTGTGGACTCAGGACCAGCTGCACCTACACATAAACCAAAAAGAAATGCTGGCAGTAAAACTGGCAATCCAAAAATTCAGACCATTCCTCAAAGAAGGCCATTTGATGATAAGGACAGACAACACCACAGTCATGTGGTACATCAACAAACAGGGAGGCACTCATTCATACCCCTATGCAGAATGACTTTGGACCTTTGGAATCTGGCTCTCAGCTACAACATCCAGTTACAGGCAATATTTGTACCGGGAAAAGAGAACACCCTAGCAGACATTTTAAGCAGAACCACCTCGGATGCTCACGAATGGATGCTACACCCGGACATCTTCAAGGCCATCACAAAGAAATGGGGAATGCCACAAATAGATCTATTCGCTTCCCCACTCAATCACCAGCTCAAAAAATTCTGCACAAGGACATTCCACCCACTTGCATGGAAGGTGGACTCTCTATCTTTCAGCTGGAAAGGCCTGACAGCATATGCATTTCCACCTCTTCCCTTGATGCACAAGGTACTACTGAAAATCAAAGAGGAACGTCCAAGGATAATTCTGATAGCTCCGAACTGGCCAAGACAACACTGGTACCCATTGCTGAGGAGCATGTCTCGGGAGAAAATGTGGTCAATACCCTGATGCCTTTGATGTTAACTCAGAACAACTACAACATCATGCATCCAAACCTAAAAACCTTGCAACTGACTGCCTGGAACATCACATAGCAACAACTAACCCAGACCTTTCCCAAAGGGTTAAAGACATTATCCTTGAAGCCCGCAGACCTTCAACAAGAAGGAACTATGCAGGAAAATGGAAAAGGTTTGTCATTTGGAGTACTGACAGAGGAAAAGATGTGTCGAACATAGATATTGCTAACATTCTGGAGTACTTGGCAGAGCTTCTACATACAGGCCTGTCCTATTCCTCCATCAAGATACATGCATCAGCTATTTCAGTAGAATACAGCTTTGATCCTCCTGTCTTTTCACATCCTCTACTCAGGCAGTTCCTCAGAGGGATCAAGAATGTAAAACCTCCTAGGAAACCACCATTACCAGCATGGGACTTGAACTTTGTGCTAGAAAAGTTGACACTCCCTCCGTTTGAACCGGCAGCAACAGCAGATCTACAACACCTGTCATGGAAAACTGCTTTCCTACTGGCTATTACCTCAGCAAGGAGGGTTTCGGAACTACAGGCCTTAATGGCAGTGCAACCCTTCCTAATCCTCCATCAAGATAGGGTGTCCATGAGAACTAATCCTACATTTATGCCTAAGGTGGTATCCAGAGTGTCTTTAAACCAGGCAATCCACCTACCTACCTTCTTTCCCAATCCACAAAACAGAGGTGAAAGAATGCTGCATACCTTGGATGTACATAGACAGTTACACTACTACCTGGACAGAACCAAAAGTAACAGAAAAACTGACCAGCTTTTTGTAGCCTATGCAACAGGAAGGGAAGGAAAAGCAATTTCCAAACAGACAATCTCCAAATGGATAGGAAATTGCATAAGATTCTGTTACTCCTACCATGGAAAACCAATTCCACAGAACATAAAACCTCATTCTACAAGGGCTACAGCCACTACCACAGCTTTCTTACGAGGAGTGGCAACCAAGGACATTATTGAGGCGGCTACTTGGACCTCCGTGCATACATTTTCCAAGCATTATAATTTACCTCTATATTCTAGATCCCGAGCAGGGTTTGCCACTGCTGTACTGCAAGGGATCCTAACTACACCATAATTTTTATTCCTCCTCCCCTAGTTTGGCTATGGTATTCTACCCATTTGTTATGACTGCAGATGCATCCATGAAGGACATAGTACAGTTTTGTACCTACCATAAATGTAGATGTCCGAACTGGATAGCATCTGCAGTCAGGATTACCCTCCCTCCTTCCCCTCTGTGGTACTCCTAGGGTATTTACCCTCCTAATAGCTAGCTGGGGGGGGGGGGTCTCTTATGGTGTATTTGTTTGTATATATGTACATACATGCTTGTTTTTTGTGTTTGCCTTCTACCTTTTGGAAACATTGGCATTTATCCAAAAATTTAGCCTTCCAAGAGGGCAACTGGCATCTGGGGCAAGAAACACTGAGGAAAATGGCGTCGGCTGATGCCTTTATACCCGAAGACCAGCAGAGATGACGTCGGGTGAAGTGCGACATCAGCCGAAGCCGGACCCAGACTTTGGAATCCGGCCGACCGAAGGGCTGCCTGACGACAGGACAACCCATTTGTTATGACTGCAGATGCTATCCAGTTCGGACATCTACATTTATGGTAGGTACAAAACTGTACTTTTTGTGCCTTTCGTTTGAGTAATAATACGTTTTGTGCTTCTCATTTGATTAATAATGCTTTTTGTGCTTTACTAATGCTTCATATTGTTTTCTTTGAAAAATAAATCATTTGTGCAAGTTTTGGTTACCTGAAGCTCGTTTCTGGCCGTTTTTAATCTTTTCAGCAATGTATCACCCAACCTGGTCAATATACCTTCACCGTCAACTCTGTACCTCATGGCTTGAAGTCGCACTCTCAATCCTGGTTCTGACACAGTGTTGCTCGTCTGGTCAGGATAAAACAGAGAACAGTTGTGGATTCGGTTCAAGCAACTTTATTATTTACAAACACATCAGGATTAAGGCTTAGTAACTTAAACTTAAGTAAACTTATAAACAGACTGACTACTGCACTCACATATGTTAACATTCTGGCTGTTCTCTCAAAGTGTCACTGCTGCCTGCACGTGCTCAGTATTTGTATGCACATGCCTACACTTGGCATCCCTTTTAGACCCCTCTTATTTTAGGACGTGCTCAGGGTTTTGCAGGAGGCAAGAAAACCCTCAACTAGAAAGTCTTGTATGTCTAAATGGAAAAGATTTTCTGTCTGGTGCCATGCGCATAGCCAGAACCCTTTTTCAGTGGGGATCCCTCTAGTTCTTTCCTATTTGTGTGATGTGCTCCAGTTGGGCTTGGCCTCTTCTTCTGTAAAGGCCATTTGTCAGCTATTTCTGCCTGTCTGCCCTTGAATCCCCCATTGGCATCTCATTTTGAGATCTCAGTTTCTTAAAGGCATCTTACATCTTACATCACCAAGGAAACCTATTCTTCCTCCGGGAATCTTAATTTTGCTTTGGGAAAATTGACTCGGGGTCCTTTTGAGTCTGCCGTTTGAGCTTCTCTGCAACACTGTACCTGGCTCTTACTTCTGCTCTGAGGGTTTCTGAGCTTCAGCCCCTTATGGTCATTCCTTCTTTTTTTTTTTTTTTTTTTTTTACAGAGACAGAGTATCTCTTAGTACCAATCCTTCTTTTATGGCCAAGGTCGGTAATGAGCTATTCTTAAATCAGGCAGTAGAACTCCCTTTCTTTTTTTTTCTTCTCCTCAGTTTGCTGGTGAGAAGGTCCTGCATACCTTGGATTTGCACAGACAGCTCCCGTATTAATTGGGTCTGACCTGCTTTTTGTTTCTTTTCATCCCAGAACATTGTGTTTGGCTGTTATTAAGCAAACCATCTCCTCCTACATATCTAAGGCCATTTCCTTTTGTTATTCTTTTCATGGCAAGCATCTATCTACTTCAGTTAGAATTCATTCCACTAGGGCTCTTGCCTCTTCTGGTGCTTTTTTCAAGGATTTCACTACCAATCCCATCCTTGAAACTGCTACTTAGTCTTCAGTGCATACCTTTACTAAGCATTACAAATTGGATGTGGTTTCTCGGGCCAGAGCAGGTTTTGCTAGGGCCATCCTGCATGGATTTGTTGAGGGCTCTTCCTAGCCTTCCATCTCCTACTCCTTTTCTTGAGCTTTTGTACTCTCCCTAAGATAAAGAATACTGCAACACTGATATAGAAGGACATAGTACAGTTGTGTAAAAACTTACCATAACAGTAGATGTCCTTCTCTTCACTGCTGCAGTATTCTGTCCCTCCCTTCATCCACCTTTTTCTTTTGTGCTTTGCTTTGGTTACCCTTCTGGCTGAAATTTCCCCCTTTTTCATCTGCATTTTTTTCCCTCTGGATGTGCATAACTTCCTTTTGTCCTATGGAGACTGTTCTCTACTGGTGCAATTCAGTTATGGGTAATTGTGCCCGTATGTCACCTTTATGACTACATCCTGTACAGGAAGCATATGTCTGATGTACAATGCATAGAATATCTAAACACTTTGATATTCTGGCTGGACATTGGGCTGTCCTAGACAGGAGATCTGTACTGCAACAGTGATGAGAAGGACATATACTGTTTTGGTAAGATTTTACACAACTGTACTTTCTAAGCTAGTGTTGTTTGACATGATGGATGCTGTGTCTCTTTGCATATACAGGGAGGTGATCACTGACCGAGTCATAGAGGGTGCCTCTGGGGACATACTTAGTGGCAATGGACACCAATATCTAGTCAAGAATTGAGCCACTGTTTTTGTGATAGTAGTTGAGTCGATCGTATAGGTTTAGGTTAGTTGATGGATATCTTTATAGGTTTAGGTTAGTTGATGGATATCTTTATAGGTTTAGGTTAGTTGATGGATATCTTTATAGGTTTAGGTTAGTTGATGGATATCTTTATAGGTTTAGGTTAGTTGATGGATATCTTTATAGGTTTAGGTTAGTTGATGGATATCTAGTGGAGATAATCTGCTAATCAAAATTAATGTTCCTTGTTATTATCTTTTCATTATAAATTGTATGTGAGATCCAGTTTAGGATGTTTTCTAGGGCTGTAGCATTATTACCTAGGGGAATATATAGTACTGTAATACATGGCTGCTTATGGTTATTCAGTTTAAGATGGGAGATGAGTTCACTGTTATGGAATTTGGAATAGGTTTATTATAGAGTAGGATTTCAAGATAGTCTGGGTACACTAAAACAACTTCACCACATTTTTTTTGAGTTGTATCAGCTCTGGTGATGATATAACCAACAAGTGATATTTCAGAGTAAAGTATATGGGTGTTTACCATGTTTTATTTATGGCAAGAATGTCTGGTATATTGTGGGAGATCCAAGCATGAAGTTCTGAAAATTTATTCTAGATGCTGCAAGTATACAAGGAAGTGAACGTAAACTGTTTGGGTGAGTTTGAATTAGGTAGGTTGGGTTTTGTTAGTTTTGGGTGATGGTGGTGTGGTCCCTGTTTTCAAAGGAGATGGGTGGGCTGAGTGGGAGAGGGGGGTTGGCTTAGGATGAGTTTTGGGAACTACTGGGGAGTCATGATGAGAGGAGGTGCTAGGGTTGAGATCAATATCCCCATAGAGCGGTAAGAGAGAGAAAAATGTATGTTTGGCTGAGAGAGCAGCAGTAAGAGTATAACCAATTACCTGAAGGAGAAAAAGGCCAGCCAGCAATGTAATAAATATTGTTTAATGTTGTAAGCATGGGTGATAGGACACTGCACTGCCAGTACTATTATAAGATTAAAGCAATAACAACTAGAACAGCAATTCACTGTTTAATTGATGATTTACTTAGTGTGGTGGTTCAACCGTGGAGTTAGTGTGTATGTATTTATATAAGTATAGGGAAAACATTTGTTGCATACTTTTTATGGTTTGTGATGATTGATATAGCAGTGTTGTGTTTGCTGTTTGTGCATTGTTCTAGGTGGCTTTGGGTTGATGTTGCCTGGCACTAATGATGTGCATGTGTATGTTCAATGTACTGGCATCCTTGTTGGTTGTGCCAATGTTAGTGTACAGCCGTTGAAATATGTGTAGTCATATCTGTATACACACTATATATATGTGTATATATATATATATATATATATATATACATACACATGCACGCATACACACACACACACACACACACACATATATATATATATATATATATATATGTGTGTATATATATATATATATGACAAAGCTGTTTTAAGGGCAAAAGTGCTCTTCTATTTGTTTTTCATTAAAGAAGTTTTGCTTTCTAAACAAGTTAAATATAATTGCTTGATTACTCTGAAGTGTCATTTGAGCTTGTTCGCAGTGCAGGGTTCTTTTTTCCTGAATTTTTGTAAGGATTCTAAGCCAGCAGCTTTGTTACTGACAAGTACCAGTTTTCTGGGTGGTCTTTTGTTTTTTTTTTTTTTTTTTTGTGGAGGGTGATGTCTTAGCCCCTAAGGAAAACTATTGTGCCTCAATACAAGGATTTGTGCTTTTATATGTGCACGTACATATATGCATATGTGTGTGTGTGTGTGTGTGTAGAAAGTGAAGTGGAGGCATATACATGCATATATTGTATGTCAGGGTCTGAAGGCTGACACCTGAAATGTGATAAAAGGTTAGTCCTGCATCTCAAAATCAGTTTCTGTAATCTTAAAATGATGGGTATTGCCTGTATCGCACAAACTAAATTCCAGATGTTACAGTTATCGATTTCTTTCTTTTTTTATTAGTACAGATCCCCATTCATTTCAGTGAGATGTGATTATTTATTTATTTATCATTTGTTTACGGGGAAAGTCCGACTTGGAACCAAGCCAATTTTCAGTGGAGGCCTGGGGAGAAACGCTCCAGATGCATGTCTTTGACACGTGGGAGGAAACCAGACCACCCAGAGGAAAACCACATGAAAGCAGACTCCACACAGAAGGCACTCCAGCCGAGAATCGAACAGAGAACCTCTTGCTGTGAGGCGACAACGGTACTGCAGCACCACTGCGCCATCCATAATTGTACAAGTTGTTTATTGTGTAACAATATATATTGTTTGCACAAGTTTTATAAATGAGCTGTCTTGTAAATGATTTTCTAAATGATGATCTGAGTGAGGTAAGTTGTGAACTTTTTTTTAAATATTGTAGAATTTTTTTCTGTCTTGGTGGTGTTATAGGCTAGTTGATAGTGCAGTGTTATTTTATTTTATTTTGGTTATTTAGTTTGTTTTTAAGAGGTTCTGATTTGTTAGTAACAATATTTTGGGACTGGGTATTTTATTTTTTGTTTAACAGGATTTGTTTCTCTGTGTTTGATTTTTTGTAAGGCTATTTCTGGTAGGTGGTTAGGATGTGTCAGTTTTGTTTCCTTTTTATTTGTGAGATATTTTGACAATGGATGGTGGCAGGTTTTTTTTTTTTAAATTCATCTTTAGTGATGATGAATCATTGTAGTGCAATAAATTGTATTTTTACTGAGCATAATTCACATACGGTGCTAATAAAATGTATATTATTTCAGTTATTTAGCCGAACACTTCATTTCATTTATTACAGTCCTTCAACTTGATGCCATATTGTTTTGGTGCTGGTAGGATACAAAACATTTTATATTGTGTTTAATTAGCAGGGCATCATCCTCTATGGATATCAGCATAAATGTATTTCTGTAGTTTTACTTCATACTTTAGGTTATTATCTTTTCCATTACTCAACAAAGCAGATTGGCTGCATCTTTAAAAACAGTAGTAAAATTCACTTTCACTGTCTACTCCATACCTTAGCTATTTCCTTTCAGAATTTGAACACACAAGTTAAATCATATTTACCATTGTGCTGAAATGCATTAACAAACTAGTTTGTGAAATAGAGGCTGTATTAACTCTGTAAATGACCATGAAATAAAATATATGTAAGACCCCATATTTTCAGCTTTATATTTGTTGTCATTTATGTGGTTCCAATGTAAAACATAACAAAACATCCCCATTTTCAGCCTCTTTCTTTAATATTAATTGTTTACAAAATTGTTCTTTAGTGCTAAGTATTTCCTTGATCTTTTTTTAGTTTGTATGCTTTCAGTATAATAGTTGAGTATCCGAAGATACTCGTATTGTTTATTGCAAACACATACAATGTGAAATGCAAAAAAATAATGGGGTGCAGGATGGCATAGGTGAAGTCATCTTTGATGAAGGAGAATTAATTAGCAGGTCCTGGTTGACCATTAACTTAGGGGAGTTCTCCTTGACTAGCCTCTTTAGGACCTGGGCTAATGCTTCCTGTGGAGGAAGGGTGTCCCTACCTCTGTTGATGGCCTTTATAATCTCCTCATTCTACCTCCTCTCCTTCCTGTTCCAGGCGTAGCCTTTCTGAAAAGGTAAAATGTCCTCTTTGCCATCCAGGGAAGGCACTGAAATGTCACGTAGTATTGGCCCTTCCAAATGATGCACAAGAGAACAAGGTATTTCCAAATGTGCAACTACCAAGAAAACAGCAGGTATTAAAGTATAGATATCTTTATTAAATCCTGGTGCCTCAGTATTCAAGGCCACAAGGGATGTACAGTCATTAAAATCAGCTGTTTGTAAATATTTATATGTACAATTAAAACTTTAATTACAAATTCAGCCAATATCCAATTAGTATAAAATAAGACGTAATTATCAATCATCACTTGTTAGCGTTTTGCTGTTCATGTAAATAATGCTTCAAAATTCAGCAAACATTTATCAATATAATAAATATTCTTTTAGCTTAATATAGAATTCTTAATCAGTTCCAATAGCAAGTAAAGTTTAAATTTCATATATACAGTATAAACAGAACAAAAAAAGACAGTAAATGTAATATTGCCTGGCTGCAAAAGACAGAGGGATGGAACCCTGACAGTGACCCAGATAACCATGGAGAGAGGGAGAGAGAGAGAATGAATGAGCATGCCCGATGGCCTCTCATAGGAGAGTGGAGGCTGCAGATTTTCAGACAACACAGGAAGAAGTGCAGTTTCCTTGTTGGGGACCATATAATTAACTTCTCATGCTTCAGGGTTGGAGTATGGCTGTTTGCTGGGAGTGACCCCTGTAGAAAAGAGGGATGATGAGCATGGTCATCTCATTGCATGGCATCCTTTCTATGCTTATCTGGGTACACACAGAGATATAGGGCAGCATAGAGGTAAAACCCTCAATCCCCCTGATTGCTGACTAAATGATGGCCCCTCAAGGTTAACCCATCTCCAGTCATGGGGAACAAATGGACCGATTAGCTGAGAGGGTGCTGGTGACTAGCAGCCAGCAGGGGCAAAGAGTTTAAAAAATATGCATTATCAGTTGACAAGACTATTTCAATGCCTCACTTACAGTATATAAAAACGGGTCTATATTATATTAGTGAACACACTGATTTGTGAATGCTATATAATTGACCCACAATCCCCAAAAACCCAAAATGTCGAACACACGGATCAGCGATTTTTATCTCATTGAAAAAAAGTCCCGAAAATGGGCCAGTGATTTTTTTCCCTAGGAAAAAATCGCTGTTCCGTGCTTTCAGAATTTTGCCATTTTATGTTATGACGTTCGACTAAGAAGGGTTCGCAATTCAGTGCATTCGCTAATGTAATAGGGACCCTATAAAAACTAGGATTTGTCAGTGTGCCAGCTTGCGCTTCTTAAATTTTATTGCATTCCCATATAGGTATTTCAGTAGGGCAAAATTTGCTATGTGAAAGGCACATAATAAAGATGTCAAATACTGTGCGAATGTTTATATCAAAGCTAATAAATCAAATTCATTATTCAACACATTATAAAGAAATGCTTAAAATTTGAAAGTATTTAAATATTTATTATGTTCACAAATACTTGAATTATGGTGCACATAGACACTGAAACACTTGACAAGTAGTTTTTGATAGTCTTATTGTCACTAATTAAAACTCTCATTTTATTGGTTAATTAATATTTAGTTGCTTAATTGTTCTTGTAAACCTTTGTAAGCAGCAGATTTTCAATGATCATAAATCATCATGAAGGCAAAATGACAAGGAACCAGCATTAACAAAAAATATTTCAACACTTTTTTGGACCGAAGAGAACAATCCTGCTGGCACACTGCCACAGTCCTCTCTTGTCTGGGACTACCTGTTTGGAGAAATGGTTCTGTGAGTTTGCTCCACCTTGAAGAAACATCATGGTGGGCCAGAGAGATATCCTTCATTAGATCACTGCTACGATATTCCAGTACATGTGGGGTATCCTGCCAAGGGTAACCTGATCTCTGTCTGGCATATCAAAGCCAAAAACCTTGACACACTATGCATCTGCCGTAAGATCTCAGTCCATGTGCTTAGGATAAATAAGCAGATGTCCTGGAGTATGATCCTCAGACTGTCTCTGATGTCTATCTGAGTACTGTGTTGTTTTGCCACAGCCATTGCCAAAGTCTGGTCAGATAAGTGCCCCATTAGGGAATCTTCTTTTTTTGCTAGAAATTTGTTCATGAAAAGTAAAAGAGGTAAGTATGACTGTAGTCTAAAGCACGTTCTATCCAAAGTGGTGGAACCCTCAGCCTCCAATGTCCCACTCTCACCTAAAAAAGAAGTTGAAATCTAGGCCTGAACATCCTGCTGCCCATTCTGATTTGGATACACCTAATGAGATGTTGAAGGAGTCAGCAGTATGTCCTGTGTCAATGGTAACCAGTATACTGTCTGACTCTTGCAAGTTTGGCGAGACTGCTCATACTGATACAGTTGAGAAGGAAAACCCACGGATCATAATTTCAGAGGGCATTCCTTAAATCATTGTTAGAGAAGACGTGCCCAGTACAAGGCCATTAAGATTCCAAAGAGCCTTGCTTCATGAATGCTGACAATCACCCCTTATCAAGAAAAGGAATGGGACTGAATTCTAACAAGGCCAACTTGTCTTTGAAATCGCCTTCATTCTTGTCTAGTCATTCATTCTCACCCACCTGCCAGAAGAGGGGTGCTCCAGAAGGCAAGACAAACCTCCCACTAGAAATATTGCATCTCCACCTTAAGAAGAATGAGAAACTCCTCCAGGCGAGGGTCAGTTTCTAAAGTGTGTCCTTCACTTGAGTAAACATAGGAGGGCTATCTCACCCCCACTGGGATCACACCTTTATTTTGGAGAGGCTTACCTTGCCACTTTTTGAGCCAAGGCCCTCCGCTTCCCTAAAGATTTGTGGTTGGGAAACTGTTTTACTGGTGGCCCTTACTTTGGCCAGAAGTGTTTCTGAGCTTCACTCTCATAGCCACTCCTCCTTTCCATATCTTCCATAAATATAGAGTGTTGTTAGGGCTAACCATTCTTTCATGCCCAGGGTGGTATCCAGCAGGCAAGGTTGTTTACCCAGTTTCTCTCCAAATCCCACAAAATAGGGGTAAGAGGCTTCTCTACTCCATACATGTGCACAGACAACTCAGATTCTACCCTGATAAGGCTAAAGACATTAGGAAAATATACCAGATTTTTGTTTATTTCCAGGAAGGCCAGTTGAGTAACTCAGTCTCTAAACAGTGAATCTCCAACTGGATCTCAAAGGCCATCTGCATTTCTTATTCCTACCATGACGAGTCCCTGTCTTCACCTGTAAAGACACATTCTACCAGAGGAGTATTCTTCTCTCTTGCCTTCTTCAAGGGCATTCTGTAAGGAGCCACCTGGTCCAATGTACACACCTTCACAAAATACTGTCAAGTGGAAGCTTATTACAGATCAATGATTCTTTTGCCAGATTTGTACTCCTGCCTGCAGTCCATCCACCCTTTCCAACTTCTAAGCTTTGAAAAGTACCTACTAGCATTGACATGCTACAACAGCAATCTAAAGAAGGACATAGTACAGTTGTGTAAGAGCTTACCATAACAGTAGATGTCCTACTGAACACTGTTGCAGTATTTCATTCCTTCCTCCTTCCCCTTTGCTGTTTGTACTAATCTGTAGTCACTTGGTTGACTGAGGGTGGGAAGGTATAGTTTCTCACTCATTTTACTGACCTTGTTTTTTCTTTGCTGTATTTACGCTTCTCTAGGGTCTCCTGGCTTTAGATAGTTTGAGAATCTTGCACTCCTACTCCTGCTTATGTACCCTATGCTCATGGGCTTAGGTCATATAGCAGACATACAAGCTTAGAGAAGGTCTTTGGCTTTGGTACGGTGGCCAGATGTCAGATTACCTCTGCGAAAAAAAAACTTCAGTATTAAAATACTGCAACAGTAATCAGTAGGACATCTACTGTTATGGTAGGTTTTTACACAGCTGTACTTTCTTGCTGAGTAGTTGGTGAGTAAACTAACAAGCTAGAACACACACTTGTAGTGCACTATGTGACATCATGTCATGTGACAGGTAGAGCACCTGTTACCCACAGGATCAATGAAAAAAGTCAGCTTAGAAGGAAAAGAAAAGGATGAACCCAGTCATAAACCTGCCAAAAGTGTTCCTTTTTTAGGTAAACTGATATAATAATATTTGTCTGTATTTTTTAATATCTTTTTAAATAATTCTCCTTACCATTACATTTCTAGTCAAAGAAAGCCCTGTTAAGATATTGTTTCCTTCCCTTTAAGTACCTTGCTTATGTTAATCACTTTAAGTCAACATGTCTGTATCTTAAGAATTGTTTGGATTGGAAATTGAACATTTGTCTGGTTTCTACTATCAGATTGCTTAGTTGACAGATAATTGTGTTACTTTGAGATTATTTTGAAATCCTGACTGTATTGCAGTGTTTAAAAGGAACTACAAATTTAGGCTTTTACATACTGTACATTTCTAACTCCCGAGGCTAAGGAGAAAAGTTTTATTGATCTTTTTTGATACAAAGATAGAAATTAAGTATGCATGATTTTAGCACTTCAGTGTTAAAATTTAGTAAACAAAACTGGCATTGTTCCATGTAAAAGCTAGCCTTTCAGAAAATACTAATGAGATCAAAGGCTACTGTTGCTTTATACCTTAACACTGTAGGCTTTTATAAGATATTTCTCTATTTGTGTACACAAGTAGCCGTGATGTGATGTTTTCAGGTAATTATGTATAATTCATTATTGGTTTTAAGAACAATTAGCTTGAAAAGGCTGTGTATTTTGCATTTCCATTAGGTATTTATTTGATTATGCCACATATGCCTTGTATGAATATAATCATTAATAAAGACTGAATGATGTACGATAATTTTCTCAGAATACACATCATATATTTAGAAATCACTTACTTCACACCTTCGTTAATAAGGCTTAAAATGTAATGTCTGGAACTTGCTCTCTTATTTGACATCTATTTTTCAACAAAATGCGGATTAAAAGGATAAAGTGACAATCTTACTTGGACTTGGTTGGTAATATTGCACCTATTAAAGCAAGGTGTGTGGTGTGATACATCTGTGTGTTGTCTGTATGCTCCTGTGGTTGAATGATGGCTTTACTTTTCATTAGAAGTCACTAAGGTTAATAAATAAAAAAAAAAAAAAAAAAAAAAAACTTTTACTTTACTCTGTACCAGAATGCAGGGGTAGAATGAAATATGTCTTCAGAATGACTACACAGTGTTTTTCTTAACTATAATTGGTAGTGTTATGTTTTACATTACAGCTTGAAAATGGGCTGCCTTACTGAGAGTGGAGACATTTCTGTATGTTTTTGTTGTTGTTAGGGCGATAACTTTATTTATGTGCATTTGCAGTTTTCTGTGTTCTTTTCTTGAAGCAGTCCTAAAACAATAGACTTTATTCTTTATTTTGTTGCTGCTGTGCAAAATGCTCCTACACCATAAGCAGACAATCAGTTTCTGACTCAACTCTTTTCTGCCTGAATAAATTCATCTCTTGTTTTAGAAATGACATTAATCTTTTTCTCCGTACTCCTACATACATTTTTTTAAAGTGGAATTTAGTGGCACATGTTCTTTACACAGACTGTACACAGTGTAATTGGCTTGGAAAAACAGGGAACACAGACCGACCAGCGTCATGCTTAATGCCCTGTTCATTTTTCTCTGTACTCTTCCTTTTGTTTTAAATGGTTCCACGTTTTGTCATGATTATTTACTTTAGTGTTCAAGGCAAAGTAATGGGAAGGCTTCACCCCTACTGGGGCTGCTTATAAGATTTGTTGGGATGAGTGCTGGCAATGCTGAGTTTGATTCTGAGGTGAGTAAAACCACATTTAGATGCATGCATGTCACTAAATAATATGTCATTAAAATTATGCAGTTTTGATTAATGAAGGATTGGACACCATAACTTATCTCCACATTTATTGCCAGACAAATGCATGTATATGTTTACTTGTTTTTAAAATATGATAAAGTAAAATTTAGGTATTTGTCAGTATTGAAACTATTGAAGACTGCAGATGACCAGTAGTTTTGAACCTCACATTGTGATTTAGTTGTACATGGTTGTGTGTTAGTGTTAATGGAAGAAGTTTGATGAACACTATTTTATAAAATAAGGCAATTAAAAATGCTCACTGCTACTTGTATGGAACAATGCACTTTGCCAAGTGTTGTATTAAAAAGAACTTCATGAGTAATGTAGGTAGTAGAATGTTACTAATCTGAGTCCTGCTTATTGTTTGTCGTGATCTTGTGTAGTCCCTGGGAACACTGCATGAGTGTTGAACAAATAGCTACTACAGCATTCATGCAGTTAAGTGATGTCAGGCTTCTTGGTACAGTTGTTTGTTTTGTTGACTTATCTATTTTCCTTTAGTAAACAGGAGGGTTCATCTAGTCAGAGCCTGTTTGCATTGGAGGCCTAGGGACAAAAAACTTCAGTAAATTCATGTGTTGTCTGGGTAGAAAATACAGCATTTAACAGAGTATATTTTGTTTATTTAGTGAAAACAAAAAGTACAGGCTAGCATA
The DNA here is from genome assembly GCF_019279795.1 of Protopterus annectens. Lineage (NCBI taxonomy): Eukaryota > Metazoa > Chordata > Ceratodontiformes > Protopteridae > Protopterus > Protopterus annectens. The sequence continues at coordinate 1,768,544,888 of NC_056731.1, forward strand.
CATAAAGAAATGCATACAAAATATTCCTTACATATATTTAAGTAAAATTTCTATGCATTATGTACAGTAGGTATGCATGTGCTTATTTTTGGCACTGACGGTGAAGAAAATTGGGGCATAGAGAATCATACTTAAAAAGAATTGTTACAGCTGACAGTAAGAGTGAGGAAAAAAGTAACACTTGGAACTAGTAATCAGGAGAGAGAGTGATGGAGAGGTAATGATGGACATATAAGCGTAGGCTATGGTATTCCATGCTAGTGGCTGGCAATAGATGGGATTAGAACTGAACAGATCATGTGCGTGAGTTGCAGAGCATTGCTAACACAGTGGCACAATGCATACAGTCTGTTAGTGAGGTTCCGGTAAGAGAAATCGGTTAAGCTGATGTTAAATGGTTTGCGACAGTACCACATTCCTGCTACAGCTTCATTCATCTGCATTTGAGTATTATGTCAGAAAAAGGAACATCTTCAGTTAACATAAAGGCTTTACATAGAAAGTAATAACTTCTAAAGAAAGCAATGTTATAGCAGTCTGAGAAAAAGGAGGAGAGCAGTTTTCCAAGCCCTTCTTGACTATATTTGTAATAAAAAAAAAACACTAGGTTGTGAATATTGAGCGTGGGAATTCAATGGGGAAAGAAAAATATGTAATGATGATTGAGTTTGCTCACTGTACCAGCAGGAGCTAAATAAACCTGCCTTTTGTTTTGCTGGTCAGATTATCTTTTATGAGCATATAAAAATCAAAAATAAATGCTGCAGAAGCCATCTAATCTGTTCTTTTTTGTATCAAGCTTTTATGCAGTTGCCCCCTCACCTCTGCTTTCCCCTACTTGCTTTTCCTTAGCATACTTTAGTCATATATTCCAATACATTGCAGTATTCTCCAAAGTAGTCTGGTATGTGGCTTCACTGCCCCCTGCTTACAACTGTAAAGGTAAAAGGGCAAATGGTTAGGTTATGTGTATGGTTTCAGATCCTGTTTTGTTTCAAGAAGAAACTGTCAAGCACTGGTTTATCCTTAGATGAAGAGGTTACCCAGAGGACTTTCTTGGTAACAATTTTTATAGAAGTCAACATAAAAAAGCGAATGGGTTGTTTTCCCCTCTCAGGAGAATTAGGTAGACCTGAACAATGATAAAAAAACAAGTGATTATAAACATAGCTTAGCACTTATAATTGGGGTACTGAAGCCATCTGCCAAAAAGTAAGAAGAAACTGGAAGGTTCTCAAATTACAATGGATTAACCAAGAGGCAGTTGATAACAATCCCCACATAGTTTTTAGGAGGAATTGGTGTATCAAAAATGATACTGAATGAATGGGAGATGCAAATAATAATTGTCGCAATTGAGTGCAACTAGAAACGGGACATTCAAATATGGTAGATTTCCCTACTGTTCCCTGTTATTAGAAAGTACTGGTAAAGGGGTATGGTTATATCAAATCTGATGTCTATGTTAGCTGTAATTCCGATATCATATATATTGCTATTATATGTTAGTCATGTGACAAATTTTATGTAGGGAATTCAAGAGATTTTTTAAAGAAAGATTATTCAAGCATATGTATGCTGTTAAAAAACAAAACCAGACAAATGCCATTTGGAAGCATATTCAGCAAAATGGAGAACATTCTTTTTAAGTTTTTCAGGTTAGACACTGGGACCAGATTTAAGGGGTGGACAGTGGAAGTATAAGCTAGAAACAGAAGAACTATTCTTGCAGATCACGTTATTTGCCACTGTATCTAATGGTTTTAATGACATTGTCTCTATTTTAAAATTGAAATCTATTGGTTATGGTGTTTAGTTTAGTCAAAGTAAATTTTATTGTAGATCAGATATACACAGCAGTGTAAACTGAACAAAATTACTTTGCTTTGGTCCCAGTGCAAGACATAAAAATGAACATACAGCAAGAGGTTCTCCCATTAGATTCTCGGCTGGAGCGCCTTCTGTGTGGAGTCTGCATGTCCTCCCAGTGTTTGAGTGACATCTAAAGACATGCATGCAGGTGCACTCATGAACGGGTGTGCCTTCTTTGAAGGTTGGGCGTCGGGCTGGCAGCTCGGCACCGTAAAAATCCTCTGCCAATCATTAGTGGACCGGAGTTCCGCTGTGGCAACATAATTTCACTGACAGTAAGACTAATGCACATACAGTGATAATTAAAATATTAATAGCATAATAAATTACCACTTTTGAATAGGAAGACATCAGACAATATCATACTAGTAGGTATTGCAAGACCGTGACTTCACATTATGATTACTTAGAATATTGCACTTCATCAGTTATAGTACAATATATTTTGATGATCGTATTGCCCATGTATGGTGTGGTGACTCACTCCTGACTATTACACATTTAGGAAGTAATAGCATAAGAAATCAGGCTAACTGTACCAGTTATCAAAGCAATTTGCCAGAGTGATTACTATAGCTGATACTTTATAGCAAGTGGTATATTGATCTAATTATTTGCTGTCATGGCAGACATTCAAGTTCAGCAACCTTATGGATAGAGGGAAGAAGCTTCTGTTGAGTCTAGATGTTTTGCTATGTAAGCTGTGATGTCAATAAAATGCAGTAAAAAACACAGTAACATGGGGTAAGCGCTTTCGTCCCGCTAAAAATTTACAAGGAGCTTCATCAGATCTGATGAAGTTTCTTGTAAATTTTTAGCATTTTATTGCTGTCACATTTGTTTTAAATAAATCTTTTGGATTGTTTTTGAAGACTTCTGGTCAGCTTTTTTGGATATACTCATGCTGGATTTTGGTTCGTTTTAGTCTACCCTGTGATACCACCTGCCCAAGGAAAGGCAGAAGTACATGCCATGGGCAGGATGACTTGGATCATTGATTATCTTCATAACCCTTCCCAGACACTGAGTCTCGTGCAGATCATCCATGGATGGGAGTGAGGAACAAATTACTTTTTCCGCTGTCCTCATTACCCTCAGGAGAGTCTTGCAGTCAGATACTTTGCAGTTGCCATACTAAACTATAATGTTATTTGAAAGGATGCTCTCGATGGTCACCCTGTAGAAGGCTTTGAGGATGGACTGAGTCAGGTTTGCCTTCCTCAGTTTTCATAGGAAGTGCAGACATTGATGTTCTTCGTATTTCACTGTTGCAGTCATCACATTTGGGTTATCCCTGCCAGGGTAGCCCTAGGCCAGCCCGAATACCAGAGGCTTAGTATTTCTGCGTCGGTTGCTTTCGCTTCAGGACTGACGTCAGGTTCTCAGTAGTATAAAGTATGGCAGCCGATGACATTACATCAGTCTTTCTTACAGTGGAACCTGAAGCAGAAGCAGTTCGCATGATTGTCTCGCCTGTGGAAAGCAAGTACCACATCAAGACTTTCATTCTTACTGCATCACTTGTTTAGGCCCAGACCACGATGTTCCCCACTGTCACTTCTGTGCTTTGTTCAATGCCAGAACTATCCGCCGTCGGGTCCTTATTGTAGCTAGATATTTCCGCTTGCAGTCATCAAACTCCGATATGGTTTTGGTAAGCCATCCGACAGCAGATCTTCTGAAAAAATGTAAAGATAAAGACAGAGACATATCGCACAAGTCCAAACCTACCAATGATGCTCCCATTAAGCTAGTCGTCAGTTCTCAGGTCCTCATTGAGGCGATTTCGCAGCCCCTGATGCCCGCTTCTGTGGATTTGCAGGCCGCTACTAAGACACTTTCGGAGTCCAGTATGCCCCAAAACTCTTCTTTGACTAATGCTCCTGCGGTCGTCTCTACCATGGATGGGTCCGGAGCCTCTGAGCAGGCACTGGCTTCCGAGGAAGTCCTTCACACTACTGATTCCTGACACAAACCGACGTCTTCTTTTGCGACTACCGTTCTTTAAAAAATGACAGAGTTTCTTAGGCTCAAGGTACGAACCACACCCACGAAACTGACAACCCAATCCCAGTCACCTGCTTCCTTGCCTCAGTATCAAATGCGTAAAATGCGGAAGACCTTGTCATACTGATCAGGGAAGGCAAGCTACCCCCTCCAAAAGGAAAAGAAATCTGTCTCTTGTAGTATTGTCTGAACAAGAGTCTGATGACTTTGATGCATCTGAATATGAAGACATGCAACCCCTGTCTACTTATGAGGATTCTGATGCAGAGGATTCCATCCATTCAGCCTCTTCCCCCAGAGGATTTTTCCTTTGGGGCAACGCTTCATACCTTAAGGGAGCATTTCCAATGGGAAAGTCAGGACTACCTTCAGTCTAAAAAGGGGCTCAGGGAATTCTTAGATCTTCCACAGTACAGACCCCTGGCCATCCCCCCAGTCCTGGATGTTGTGGAGGATGTTTTCCTGGAATCCAGCTTGACTCCTTCACCCACCATCCTGCTCCCAGAAAAACAGACAGGTACTACAGCGTCCCTGACTCACACAAATTTCTTTTTAAAAATCCTACTTCTGACCCTGAGGTAATTTCTCAAGGGCCTGGGATTAAAGCAAACTCTGCTAAGAATCTCACCCCCTCAGATGGCGATTCCCAAGCACTAACTAGGCAGATGGGATAAAAAAGTATACTCCTCAGCTACTCTTGCTGTCAGAGCACTAAATTGTCAGTTCCATGTGCTAAAATTTCTGCAACATACCCTGGAACTCCTCAAACAAAAAATGAGTTACAAACGTTAATGCATTCTGCAAGTTAAATAACTAAACACACCTTGCACTGTGGTTTTTGACACCCTACAATGTTCTTGCAGGGCAGCAGTCACCAAATCTGTCATTAGAAGGCATGCATGGCTTAAGGAACAGCCCTTGCCAGACCATGTCAAATCTAAATTGTTGGATGCCCCCTTGCACGAAGACAACTTATTTGGCATTAAGACAGAAGTAGTCTTAAAAAAGATGGAAGAAAAAGCAAAATGTATGCAGACAGTTAAGGATTTCTTACAGGTCCAGCCACCCACGTTCAGCAGGCATTGTCCCACCAAACAATGGTCCTTTCCTGCTCCCACTAGGCCAGTTCAGCCCAGAACCCTGGGAACCAGTCCCCCCAGACAGCAGCCACAGGGAATGCAGCAATATAAGCAGTGGACTACCTCCACTTCAAAACCAGGGAGTTCTAAGCCATTTATGGTAAGAACTCACAATGACTCACCTCCCCCACCCCCTCCCTCTGTCCACCTTCACTTGCCCCTAGGAGGAAAACTCTCCTTTCACACAAGCACCTGGGTTACCATTACCATTGACTGCTAAGTTCTCAACATAGTGTCCCAGGGATACAAATTTTCTTTCCACACCCTTCCAACTCCAAAAGGGTTCCCAGATCTACCTCCAAACCAGTGGGCAGAAGCACAAAAACACGTCCTTTCCTTGCTCTGTGAAGGCAGTAGAGCACATTCCTGCAGAACAGAAAGGCCAAGGTTTCTACTGCAGACTTTTTTTGGTACCCAGAAAAGAGGGCACCTGGTGCCCCATCCTCGATGTGCCCCATCTTCGATCTATTCATTCTAAACACCTTCCTGATGATCCCAAAATTCAAAATGCTCATCCTCCAGCAGCTGCTACCATGCTGTCCAAGGATGCTTGGTTAGCCACCGTAGAGCTAAGAGAGGCCTACCTCCACATTCTTGTCAGGGAATCATGCAGGAAATATCTCCGTTTCAGGGCAGGAGCTCAGCACTTTCAGTTCTCTGCACTTCCCTTCAGGTTATCTACTGCTCCCAGAGTTTTCACAAAATGTCTGGCACCGGCCATTGCCTTTTGCAGACAAAGGAATATCCAGATTTACCCCTACTTAAACGACTGCTTAATTCAGGCAGAAAACCAAGAAAATCACTCAAGCACCTGGCCTTTAAGTCCCTACTAACCTCCATAGGGTACACAGTCAACGAAAAGAAATCCAAACAGGTGCCCACCCAAAGGATTATATTATTGGGAGCAAGCCTGGACACAGCATCCCAGATAGCATTCCTTACACCAGAAAAGCAAACTTTCCTGACAGCCTGCTTCTCTCAAATAGCCACCAGACCCCTGCTATCTGCAAGGAAGATCCTGCAAGCTCTGGGGTTCATGGCATCTTGCATACTACTCATTCCATATGCCAGACTGCATATGAGGAAACTTCAGTGATACCTAAAAATCCTTTGGTGTCAACACTCTCAAGACCTGGAGACTCTTATACCTATAATTCCTTGCCTCAGAAAAGATTTTCTTTGGTGGTTAACAGCATGCTCCCACAACAAGGGACTACCTTTCTCTCCACCCCCCGCCGCCCAGACCCTCACCACAGATGCATCAGACTATGCCTGGGGTACACACCTGGATGGCAGATGCATACAGGGCCAGTGGAGCCCACAGCAAATCCATCTGCACATCAACCAAAAAGAGATGATGGCCGTCCACACCTTGATAGCTTTCAAGCCCCTTCTCTCCCCAGGAGCTCTCCTGATCAAAACAGACAACAACACTGTGATATAGTATATCAACAAGCAGGGAGGGACTCACTCTTATCCACTATGCAGGCTGGCCCTGCCCCTTTGGCACACAGCCTCTGCCATGCAACTCCACCTGTTAGCACAATTCCTACCAGGTTCTCTCAACTCTCTGGCAAACCACTTAAGCAGAAATCTTCTGGACCCACACGAGTGGCAGCTCAACAGAAGAACCTTCACTCTAATAACTCAGAAATGGGGCACCCAGAAGGTTGACCTCTTTGCCTCCCACACCAATCATCGGCTCAGCAAATTCTGCACCTGGGAACATCACTGCATGGCTTGGAAAGTGGATGCCTTGTCCTTCCCCTGGGTCAGTCTGTCAGTCTATGCCCTTCCTCCACTACCTCTCATCCCCAGGGTACTGCTCAAAGTAAAGGAGAACAAAAACAAGGGCAATTCTTATAGCTCCAGACTGGCCTCGCCAGCACTGGTATACCTTGCTGCACAGCCTGTCCCTACTGCCACCATGGCATCTTCCTCAGATTCCAACCCTCCTGACCCAGAGGGAAGGGGAATTCATGCATCCCCAATTGCAGACACTCAGTTTGGCAGCTTGGCTTATTCCCTAACCTCCAATCAGTCTGCCAACCACAGTAAACAGGTTGTAGATGTTATACGTGAGGCCAGATGCTCTAGCACTATTAGGTCTTATGCTGACAAATGGAAAAGGTTCTGCACCTGGATTCAGGCTAAGGGAGCCAATACGGCACAGCCCTCCCTCCCTCTCATCCTGGATTGCTTAGCGGACCTGCTACACAGTGGCCTCTCTTTTACTTCTATTAAAATTCATACCTCTGCTATCTCTGCTCATTTTCCCACTGAGCAGCCCCTTTTTTCACACCCTTTGATCAAATAGTTCCTTAGAGGGGCTAGCAACTTTAGGCCACCCAGTAGAACACCAACCCCAGCTTTGGGACCTTAATGTTGTGTTGGAAAAGCTCACCCTGCCCCCCTTTGAACCAGCTTCTTCGGCAGAGCTAAAATTTCTCTCCTGGAAGACAGCTTTACTTCTGGCCATCACTTCAGCCAGAAGAGTGTCTGAGCTGCAAGCACTCTTGGCTGTGGAACCCTTCATCATATTCTATGCTGACAGGGTATCCCTCAGGACTAACCCATCCTTCATGCCCTAGGTAGTGTCCAGTGTGGCTCTCAACCAATCCATTCATTTGCCCACCTTTTTTCCTAATCCCTACAACAAGGGGGAAAGGATCCTGCACTCTCTAGATGTGCAGAGATAGCTCAGATTCTATCTAGACAGGGCTAAATCCTTCAGAAAGTCTGATCAATTGCTGGTTAGCTTTGCTACAGGAGCAAAAGGCAAAGCCATCTCCAAACAAACCATTTCCAAATTGATAGCACACTGCATCCATTTCTGCTACAAACAACAAGGAATGCCTCCCCCCAAGGGAGTCAGGGCTCACTCCACCAGAGCAGCCTCCACCTCTGCAGGTTTCCTCAGAGGAGTCCCCACCAGGGACATCCTGGAGGCAGCCATCTGAACATCTGTTCACACTTTTACCAAACATTACCACCTGCCTCTCTTCTCCAAATCCAGGGCAGGGTTTGCCTCTGCAGTCTTGCAGGGCATCCTAGCCAGCCCCTAGTTTCCTTGACTGCCTCCGCCCATTTCCTCAGCTTTGGGAATTAACCCAAATGTGATGACTGCAACAGTGAAACACGAAGAACATAGTACAATTGTGTACACTTATAAATGTAGATGTTCAAGTGTATTCACTGTTGCAGTCCTGATTTCCCTCCCTCCATCCCCCTTTTTTCTTCTCTTTCCTTACAATGGACATATTAAAATAATGAGTGAGAAGGTCACTGAAACACCAATCAGTAAAAACAAAATGAAAACTCCAGCAAAACTAGAACTTCCACTGAGTGAACTCCCAAACCTCTTGTATCAGAGGCATATGGGATATATAGGTTCATAGGTTCATACTAGGCTATCTGCCCTAGGGCATTTATAAGCCTAGCCAGAGTGTGTTTGGCTTTCGCCACCCATTTTAAATTAATTTTGCTATGCCCTTTTTCGAGGTTAGTATACTGTGCCTCTGTCTAACAGTGACACAGAAGTGATACCCGGGGTAAACCTATGATCTCCCATCCACTCATCAAGATTCCTCTTGAAGAGAGTCAGTGAGGGACTCTGCCTAACCTGGACTGGGATTTTATTCCAGAGTGAAGGGAGCCTCTGGGTTATGAATCTGGCCCTCCAGCATGTCCTATTTATTTCAGTGCTGAGGTTCAAGTCTCTCGAGCGCGTAGCTCGATGGGATTTGGATTTTCTGAGGTGCAGCATGTCCATTAATTCCGGGTTGGGCATGGCTTTATACGTCAGGCACAGCTCGCCTCTGAGCAGGCGGTATGCCACTGAGTAGAGCTGGAGTTTCTTTAACCGGGCAGCATATGGCATCTGTTTGAGCACTTTGATCCTCTTGGTGAGGTACTTTTGGGGTTTTTCCCCAAAAGGGGCATTGTATTCAATTATGGGCCTGATGAGGGATGAGTAAAGAGGCACGATGACCTCCCCTGATCTAGATGTGAATCCCTTCATGATTAGGTGGGCTATATAAAATGTTTTTCTAACTACTTTGGCCACGTGGTTGTCAAATGAGAGATTGCTATCAACTTGGGTCCCCAGGTCCCTAATTACTTCTTCTGTACTTAATGGATTACCACCTATGTGGTAATTTGTGGGCACTTTGTTTTTGCCAAAGGGGATGACTATACACTTTTTGGTGTTTGCTTGAGGCCATGGCTCTGGCACCAGTTGTCTGTTTCTTTGAGGCCCTTTTGGAGGATGCTTGTGTCGGCTGGAGAGTCGATTATGGCGCCCAGTTTGCAGTCACCTGCGAACTTGGTCAGCCACAGTCCTTCCGTGTTGGCCTGTACCGCCGAGAAATATATACCAAACAAGGGAGGTCCCAGGACTGAGCCTTGTGGGATGCCACTTGTAACTGGTTTGGAGTCTGACTTGGCTCCAGCAATTCTAACCATGTGGGTTCTTTCCTTGAGCCAGTTTGCAACCCATCTAGTGACATAGGGGTTTATATTTAAGCTGGTGAGCTTATCTATAATGCCCGAGTGGGGAATTGTATCGAAGGCTTTTGCGAGGTCCAGGTAGGCTGTGTGGACCACCTTCCCCTCGTCAATGGCCTTGGTGACTGTTTCAAAGAAATTGACCAGGTTTAAGAGGCAGGATTTGCCCTTAACAAAGCCGAACTGGGTAGGATCCAGTGTCTCTAGGTCCCCAATATCTTTATGAGGTCCATGATGATCCTTTCCATAGCTTTGCAGACCAAGCTAGTCAGGCTTATGGGGCAATAGTTTTCAGGATCCGCTGAGGCACCACCTTTGTGGAGAGGTTGCTGTATGCCTCTCTTTGGGTACATATCCTGTAGTAAGGCTGAGATCAGTAGTTTTATGTTTGGGTTTAGCTCTTCTTGGAGTTCGTGCAAATGATCCTTATGAACATCAGGTCTTTCAGTTAATTGGTGATTCTGAATGCCCATGACTTGTTAGGTCATTTTAATGGACAATTTCAGGCCAATAAAGCCAAACCCAACTAGCTGTGGATATGCATATTTCGGCCTTAAGACCTTGTCAACACTCTGCTTGTGCTCTGCTCTTCAATTTCAGATGGAACCTCCTCCAACTCTGTTGTCCCCCAAAGTTCTTTCATTGTCCCACTCCTTTTCTCTGTTTCGTCATCTTCCACTAAAGTTGTGGTGATCTCCAGTTCATTCCCAGCCTCATATACATCTGATCTTCCTACTGTCAGACCTTCACTATCTTTGCATTTGATTTAGAATCACAAAGTAATTCCAAATCCCTCCAAAAAACAAAACTAAGCTATTCAGGACTTGGCAAAATATGTCCAATACTTCCAACAGCATCTACATCATTGACCTCAATAACTAAATCATAAAATAGTATACTTCCTTCAGATTGCTTATCAGACCAAACCATGAACTTTCATCTACTTGTTTAAAAACAGGAGCAAAGTCAACTCCCTTCTCTTCTGTGCAAACACAATATTTCCCTGTCTTGGCAAATCAGCCAGTTTAGCCACCATAGAAAAAGGCACCCTACTTTCTCAACTATAATATGGACTCCTGATCATTACTTCAGCCTCCAAAAGGACTTGTCACTTTTCAAAACATATCTAACAAATTTAATGATTCATTTCTAAACCTTTCATGAGGACCATCAATGTCTCACTCTATCCAAAGTAAACTGTCTTCCTGTAAATCACAGAGTTGGCATCCTACTGAGAACCCAACTCTTCAAATTAATTCCCATCTAGCATCCAATCTAATAGACAGACATGTCCCTACAACCTTAGAATTTACTCTAAATCAACCCCCAATCTCCTAACTTCCATATTCAAATGGCAAAACACAAAACATGCCTCCTTCACCCTAGGGCCCCCCACACTTAAACAGTCTCTGGCTTCCTACCTTAAATACACCATCTCTTTATCCACCTTCCATCAACACTTAAAAACATACCTTTTCAAAATGTCACAATGAACCTGTGTAAAAAGGATCGTATCACCTAAGTATCATCCCATCTACCCTCCACTCACTACCTCTCTCTACATTGTTTACCTCCAATGGAGTTACTCTTAAACATTTAGTGAAAACATGGTACTATGCAGATGATCACAGGGGAACATAAGAGGCTCAGTCCATCTGCATCTTTAAATAGACATAAGTAAAAAATTTTACCACACTTTAGGAATACTTAATAGTGCCCACCTCCCAAATCAAAAATACTCTGTACGCTATCTATAGTATAAATTATGTCTGCCTATCCAATCATCAAGACTAGCATTAGAGGCAGACAAAGTAGTACCTTGCTTGCCCTATAGTGGTAACTGTTTCCATAGGCTGGGTTGGAATACATCGATTTAGGAATCTTATCCCTCTACTGGGTTTTATTTTTTGATGCAAGTTAAGTCCCTGGTACGTGTGTTTGTAGAGCCACTGGTTTTGTGAAGAAGTAAGAGATCAAATTGGATTGTGTCTTTATTGGCACGAAAAGTGAGAAACAGGTCCCTTCTAAGCAGCCAGTAGGCTACTGAGTATAAAGAGAGCTGTCGGGTATCTGAAGGATTTAAGGCTTTTAATTTTTTTATTTTGTTTTTTTGGTTAAAAATCACTGGGGCCTTTGCCCAATGATTATGCTTGCATTTGTACATACTAAAGGGAACATTTAATTTGGTGATGTGTCTGATGGGGAAGAGAGGACTAGCAAGATAACTTCTTTGAATTTTGAAGATATTCTCTTGGAAATTAACTGGGCTAGATAATATTTCCTTGCTGTGGTGGAAATGTGATTTTGTGAGATAGTTGTCCACAAAGTACACTGGTCTCTGTCTATTTGAAGAGTAGTACCACTTATGACATATGAGGTGGGAACAGCTTTTTTTTTAAAAGCTACTATGCTGCACTTTCTTGCATTTAGCTTGAGACCTTTTTTAGTACTTTGGGTATGTGTGTATTTCAGCCTTTTTTGGAGCAGTTGAGTATCACTGGATGAGCAGATAACAGTATCCAGCTTGGGGTCATCAGCAAACTTGATCAACCACACTTCAGGGGTATTGATGTACATGTGTGCAAAATAATGCCGTACAGGAGAGAGCCTGGCACTGATCTGTGCAGTACCCCACTAGTTAGAAATTTACATTCAGAGATAGTAGCTACTTGGGATCAGTTGGATAGCCAGTTTGCAATATAGTGAATAATGTAGTGGTTTAATGGGGGGATATTGTTAAAGCCTTGGTCAGGTCAAGATAAGCAGTGTGCAACAGTTTGAGGGAGAAATTCAAATTACAATACCCATCATGGTTTACACAGCCTGTGTAACTTTTTCAGGGAAACTTACTAAGTTCAGCAGACAGGACTTACCCTTCACAAAACCAGACTTATAAGATCTAGATCAGTTAAGTTGCCTACGTCTGCACAAATGAGTCTGGCTATGGCACATTCTATGGCTAAGCACTTAAGGACGGTGAGACTGATAGGCCTATAATTGCATGGGTTTGAAGAGGGCCTTCTCCCCATGTAGCTAATCTCCAGGAATATGGGAAAAATCCTGTGGATAAGATGAGAGAATGCAGCGTGGTATTCTGTTCCAGTAGAAACATTAGTGTTTGCCTTTGACAGGGTTCTAACACTTCTTTTAAAGTAATTACAGTGAAAGCTCAATTTTCGGGGGTAGTGAGCACAGCAGTGTGCGTAGGTGGTGTAAAGTTACCATTAAATACGTCTGCTAATATATTGGTTATATCATTGCAACTGGAATTGGATGTGTGATATTACTATTGATTGAGCTCAGTACGTTGTTGAACATTATTACTTAACTTTCCAAAGGTAACTGAAAAGAAAAAGAATAGTAGCTCCCTTTGGTATTTGTAGTGACCTTAAGTTCATACTTAGCTGTATATTTTCTTATAGTGCTCTTATGTTCCTTGCTGGCATATTTTAATGTGGTCTTGAGGTAGGGAGTTAAAGATTTCTTACAGTGTTTCATTATTTTCCTTCTTTTGTTATACAGTTTAATATGGGAGTTCCAGCAGAGAGGTTTATTTCTGAATTTACCATTATATTTAGGGTGGATGGATAAGGATTTTCTATACAGCTATTTAGATGCTGATAAAAATTGGATGTGAATATGGCAGTCCTGTCAATTAGGTCCATTTGTGGGGGGTTGTTTGGAATTTTGTGTAGATCTTCAACAAGATATAGGTTCATAGGTTCGTACTAGGCTATCTGCCCTAAGGCATTTATAAGCCTAGCCAGAGTTTATGTGGCTTACACCACCCCTTAGGATGAGAATACTACACCCTTTTAGGGTTTAGTTTACTATGCCTCTGTCTAGTAGTGACACAGAGATTACCCCCGGGGTAAACCTACGATCTCCCATCCACTCGTCGAGATTTCTCTTGAATAGAGTCAGTGAGGGGCTCTGCCTAACATGGACTGGGATTCTGTTCCAGAGTGTAGGGAGCCTCTGGGTTATGAATCTGTCCCTCCAGCACGTCCTATTTATTTCTGTGTTGAGGTTTAAGTCACTTGTTCTCGTGGCTGTGATGGATTTGGATTTTCTGAGGTGGAGCATGTCCATTAATTCAGGATTGGACATGGCCTTGTACATCAGGCACAGATCACTTCTGAGTAGGCGGTATGCGACTGAATAGAGCTGGAGTTCTTTCAGTCGGGCAGCATATGACCTATGTTTAAGACCCTTTATCCTCTTGGTGAGGAACTTTTGGGGTCTTTCCAACTGCTGCAGGTGTCTGGTGAGATACATCCCAAATGGGGCATTGTACTCAATCATTGGCCTGATAAGAGAAGAGTACAGGGGCACAATGACCTCTCTTGATCTAGATGTGAAACCCTTCATGATAAGGTGGGCAATATAGAAGGTCTTCCTAACCACTTTGGCAATGTGAGTGTCAAATGAGAGGTTACTGTCATCCTGGGTCCCTAGGTCCCTGATTACCTCTTCCGTACTTAATGGATTACCGCCTATGTGGCAATTTGTCGGTACCTTGTTTTTCCCAAAGGGTATGACTATACATTTTTTGGTGTTCAGCTTAAGGCCATGGCTCTGGCACCAATTATCCGTTTCTATGAGGCCTCTCTGAAGGATGTTTGTGTCCGCTGGAGTATCAATTATGGCACCCAGTTTGCAGTCATCTGCGAACTTTGTCAGCCACAATCCTCCTATGTTTGCCTGTACCTCGGAAAAATAAATGCCGAACAAGAGAGGTCCCAGGACTGAGCCCTGTGGGACACCGCTTGTGACTGGCTTAGAGTCTGACATAGCTCCAGCAACTCTGACCCTGTGGGTTCTGTCCTTGAGCTAGTTTGCAACCCATCTTGTGACATATGGGTTTACATTTAAGCTGGTGAGTTTGTCTATGATGCCCGAGTGGGGTATTGTGTCAAAGGCTTTTGCAAGGTCAAGGTAGGCTGTGTGAACTGCCTTACCCTCATCAATGGCCTTAGTGACTGTTTCAAAAAAGTTGACCAAGTTCAAAAGGCAGGATCTGCCCTTGACAAAGCCAAATTGGGTAGGATCCAATGTCTGTAGGTCCCCAATGTCTTTGTTTACGAGTTCCATAATGATCCTCTCCATAGCTTTGCAGACCAGGCTCGTCAAGCTTATGGGGCGGTAATTTCCAGAGTCCACAGAAGCACCACCTTTGTGAAGTCGGACCACTGTTGCCGTATGCCACTCTATGGGTACGTATCCTGTAGTAAGGCTAAGATTAAACAGCAGCCTTATGTGTGGGTTTAGTTCCTCTTGGAGTTCATGTAGCACACAGCCCGGGATACCATCCGGTCCCATTGATGCTGTGTTGTTAGCTTTAGAGAGGGCGGCTCTCATTTGGGCATCTGAGATGTTAGGGAGGCTACACTCTGCTGGGATAGTTATTTCTCCTTTTGGGAGGGAGGGGGAGGAGAAATTTGCACTGAACCTGTCTGCCAGAATGTTGGCAATGTCAGTGGGTTCAGTGTATTTTGTGTCATTTTGGACAAACTCTGAGCATATCTGGGAGTTTCCACCCAGGTTTCTAACATAGCTAAAGAAGGCCTTGTGATTGTCTTTTGTGTCTTTTGCGATTTTTCTCTCAAAGTTGGCCTTGGATGATTTTATGAGTGATCGTAGTTTTTTGCTAGTACTGATCAGAGATGCCTTCCCTTTTAGGGATTTTGCTCTGTCATGTAGTAGCTTCCTCCTCCTGTTGTAAAGTTTGTTTATGGCTGGGGTCTACCAGACCGGGCGCCTGCCTTTGGGGGAATGGGTCTTGGTTTTATTTGGGATTGCATGATCCATGCATTCTTGAAGGTGCCCATAGAAGGCATTTGCAAAGGATTCAGCAGTGTGGGTTGTGGTTTCCACTGGCCCAGGGGCCTTGAAGGATACCACTTCGGTCTTAAGAAGTGTGAAGTTTGCTTTTGAGAAGTTCTTCACTGTGGTCTTTTGTGCAGGGGGTGGGGCGGGATGTGGATTTCCAGTGAGATTAATTTATGGTCTGATCTTACCAAAGAGGGATATACTTCCGGTGTGGAGCATTTTGTCCCCATGTTTGTGATGATCAGGTCTAGTATATTGTCTTCTCTTGTGGGAATGGTGACTAGTTGTTCCATTGCATTTGAGTTTATGAATTCTAGGAACCTTTGGGCTAGGGTGTTGGGGCTTGAGTAATGTTCCCAGTCTATGTTTGGGTAGTTGAAGTCTCCCAAAATGATGGTATTTGGAGAGACATTCATACTCTCCAGTGTCTTTAGGAAGGCTGTGTGGGGTTCCTGAGTTTGAGAGGGTGGTCTGTAGCATGCTACAAACTGTAAGGCAGATTTGCCTATGGTTAGTTGCACCTGGATAGTCTCCGATGCTTCGTGCATTGCCACTAACCTGGAGGTGTGGGTATCTTTGATGAAAATGGATACTCCCCCTCCTTTTGTGGTTTGGTCCAAGTTTTGGGGCCGGAAAGCATGATATGAGGTAAAACCTGATAATGCTGGGGTGCTCTCAGGAGCCTTGAACCAGGTTTCAGTCACCGCACAGCCATCGATGTTCTCCATACTGAGGAGGGCTTCGAGGGCATGCATCTTGAGGTTTAGACTTCTGGCATTGAGCAGCATTACCCTTGGTTTTTTTCCACTTGTGTTTTCTAGGGAGGTAGGTTTGTCATTTGAGCCTTGCCTAAAAAAGGCACTATGGGGTGGCAAGAGCCTTGGCCAATATCCGAAGCCCAGGGGTGACAGGTGCAAGCCATCCCTTGCGAAGCAGCGTGGCTTGTCAAGCATGTCATCCCAAGCAGACAGACATTGGATCCCCTTAGAATGACACCAGTAATTGCCAATTGTTAAAACTGATCATTTTGTCTTTGTACTGTGGCATCATTCTTGGTGAGGGTAAGATGCTGCCCAGGGTCAGGGTCATACCGGCCTGGGCTACATAATCAGAGAGCTCCTCTATGTCTCTTTTCATGTAGTCCAGGGAGGTACGTCTTAGGTCGTTCACACCGGCATGTACAATGACTGAGTCATATTTGTACTTGCTGTGGAGTGACCTGAGTGCTTGTGTTATGTGGCGGATTCTAGCTCCCGACAGGCAGCTTACTGTGACCTTTTCCTTGTTCAGTCTGGTGAGCGGGACGTCAGTGTGTCTGACTATGGAGTCACCTATTACAAGTGTGTCTGGCATGTTGTTTGGCCTTAAGGGCTGTGACTGTTTAGCACACTGACTTTGTGAACTATGTGTTGCATGTGCTATGTCTTGAAGTGGTGGTTGCTTGGGTGTCTGCTTTGGAGGCCTCTGTTGTTTTGGTAGATTTTTAATCAGTGCCTCTGAGTATGTTTTTGTGTGTTTATGTGTTTGGTTTGCTGTTGTGATAGTTCTATGTGAGACTGGGTTTGTGGTGTGCGTGGTTACCTTCTCCTACTGACTTGTCTTGCCAGTACTGAATTGAGAGAGCTCAGCCTCCAGTTTGGCTATATAGTTGCATCTCCCGCATATATTTGTATTTGTTGGGAGGAGGAGAGGGTTGTCTGTGTACATGAGGCAATTGTAACATTGCCTCAAGATTCCCAGATTCACCAGCTGAACAGGAGAGGACGCCAGCAACTGACACTTCGACATGCTAGAAATAGTGAAAAAGATTGCTGTGTAACTGAGTCAGAAAGGACCTATAGGGAGATGTGTACTCAACAGAATTTAGGTGAATGAAGTACTTTCTTTTGTTTGAGTGCTTTACCTGTATAAAAATGCTTTAGGAGCAAGTGCTGAGCTTTTCAGATAGAGTATAGGCTGTTTAGATTGCAAGTAGAACAGTTCTAAGGGAAAAATTGAAGAGCAGACTTCACAGAGCCAGAAAAAGTTTAACCTTGTTTAACCGGCGCTGCGCTATGCGTACGACCGCGCAAAGGCAGATTTTAAGCAGTGAACTACAAAAGAGCTAGGAATGGTCCCAAACAACCAATTACTACAGCTTCTTGTGCTGAAGTCACTTCCCCCAAGGACAGGTAGGCTGCTCAAGGCTCCCCACTCCCACTGGTGAGCAAAGAAACTTCCTTCTATCCAAGTAAGGGAATGGACAACACAGGAACTACACCACAGCCCAGAATACAGCAATGCCTGTATACTGGTCTAAACTAGTCGAGAAAGGCGGAAAAACAAGGATTATTTTGTTTTTTTGTTTTTCTTGTAGAAATACACAGAAAATGCAGAGACAGTGATAAGTTAGTTACACAGGCTAGCACACTTTAGTGGGCAGCCTCCACAGTTAAATTAAACAAACAAACAAGCAAACTTTCGATTAAATTAGACTAAATGTAACTTTAAGTGCAGATTTAAAAATAAATGCAGTAATCAGAAAAAAAAACAGTTCAGGCTAGTTTAAAGTAAGCAACAGAAGCTATTTCCAGTGGAAAAAAAGCAAATATACTTAAATTCAGAAGGTAGTCGCTTTTTCGAGTTCCTTGCTGCTAGGACCACTCTGTTGTTTGCCCTGTAGAAGACCTTAAAAATTGTTTCATTTGTTGGTGGAGTGGTGCCGTTAAGCTTGACTTAAAAGATATCTGAATTGTGGTCAGATTTAACCACTGATGAGGAGATATGTGATGGAGTACAGGCAGGGGCTAGGTTGTTAAGAATATGGTAAAAAAATATTAGACCTTCTGGTAGGTAGTCTTATAATTTACTCCAGCATATTGGTATTAACAAAGTCTGTGAACTGCTGAGTATATCCATTTTTAGAGGTGTAAGTGTGCCAGTCAGTGCTTGGGCAATTGACGTTCCGTAATAAGAAGGTATTTGTTTTGTTATTTAACCTCTCAGTGGTGTTAAGGTAATTTCCTTGATCTTCATTTGTGAGAAACTTTTTTTGCTCTTTTTTTTCCTTTCTCTGTAGAGTATTTCAGTGTTTACTTTTAAATTGTTGTTTCACTGCCTGTGTATTGCTTTCTGCAATGTATGGTAATCTCTACTTTTAAATTGTGTCTCCTTTGTGAAGTGACTTACTTGGGCCATGCCTTTAAAAGGTCAGTTTTGATCAAAGTTTTTATATTATAAATATGGACAAGTTCTTTCTAGTGGGTTACTTCATACACTTCTTGGTGTGCTATGCTGATTAATCTATGCTAGGAAGCAGGTAGGGGGTATTGACGATGGTATTTAAAATATTTACTTAAATATTAATCAAAAGAAGATACACTTATTACCAATGCAATATATTTTTGTTTTTGATACAGTTTTATTTTTTTATTTAATATGCGATAACTTGGTAGGTGGGCTGGTACAAAGATCCTTTTCATCCACAACTTTAAGTAAAAAGGTACATACAATGGTAATGAAAACAGTTACCATGTGTAAAAATTAATATCGTTAGAAGAATGTGACATAGCAAATTAGTACATACAAAATTAAAACAGAGGTAATATCATATGCTAGTCATATATGCAGTGTAGTTTCTATTAGGATTGAGCAGGTACTGTAATACATTGGGAGGCTTCCTAGAATCATATGCATGATGTAACAGTTGAAAAAGTAAAAGTGCAGTGGTGTAATGTTAAGCATTGGCGTAAGTATGAGTAGATGATTGGTAGCATACATGGCTTGAAGAGATGATGAAGCAGTGCATTGCAAGACAGTGGTACTCATGTTAAGAAGAAAGCTATATATAAAATATGGGGATGCAGAAACAGTAGTAGAGTGAAATTATGTAAATGTTTATAAAATGTTATACAGTAACATGCATTGTAAAACTATATACCATAGTATACATTTTAAAAGGGAACACCTACAGGTGGCAGCAATTTGGATAAAAGAAAATTGACATTCACAAGTGGGAGGAAAGGAAGGTAAGTGGGGGTTATTAGGGGATAAGTGAATTAACCATCATCTCTGTAACAACTGTATAACATTTGAGGATGCCCCGAAAGGGCTTTCTTGAAACTCTGAAGAGAGGTTTCAGCCCAGATTTCTGGAAGAGGATTATTCCGCAAGTTTGGATTTGGTATGGAGAAGGTACATTCTTTTATTGCTATTTTAAAACGGGTTCCGGTTAGGGAAATTGCTTCAACTTCTCAAGGGATAGACTTGTTCTTTCTTAAGTAGTTTTCTTTTCAGAGGTGAACAATAACCCTCATTTAGAATTTTGAAGAGGATGGTGCCAAGTAAGTTAGTTGATCTCTTTGTGATGGCTAACCAGAGCAAAGCAACATATTTTATTAATTGTCTGATTTCTATTAGTATTATGGACAAAACTGAATTCAAAGAGTAAGACTCCATGTACTAGTTTAGATAATAGTATATTTTTTTGCACAGGAAATGTGCAATAGGAGAGAGGAGATGGGAATTTCTGTAATATAATTTAAAGCTGTACATGAGTTTTACTGGTGATTTTTTTCTGCAGGTAGAGAGAGAGAAAGAGAGGGTTGGATCAAGGGTGACCCAAGGATGATGAATAGTTTGTGTTTTGTAAAACAACATGAGTATTGCCTATCAAATTTTACACATGTATTGAAAAACAGTAAGTATAGTTAAGCTGTGGTAAAGGGGGCCTGCTGCCTTGGCGTCAGTGGGGTACAGTCTGTAGGTGGTGATCAATTTTTATTGCAGGCCAGCATTAATCTCTGAATATTAATATACTGCATTTGCTGTGCGAGTTGAGCACTTCAGTGCTGTATTCAGACTATAGCCAGCCACTTGTTACATTTGTAACAAGTGATGTGCTGTAGTGCACAAGGGGATAGCAGCTTTATTTATTTATTTGTTTGTTTGTTTATTTTCTTCATTGCTCCTCAAGTGTGAGGAGAGGAGTAGTTTTGCACCTTAACTTAAACTTGAGAGGGGCACCAGATCAAGGGGACAGCACTGGATGCCAGAAAAGCAAAGCTACACCACCGATTAGTGTCAGTGGAAGCTTTTATCACATTATTGTGCATTATTGTCAGATCTTTACTGGAAATCCTTTAATATGCTTTCAGTAGACTTCACCCTATCTAGACCCTGCATTATTTGGTAGAATATTTGTGGTCTGTGAATTCAGTGAGGTACTAGCCACAGTGGTGGAGACCTTACAGAAGGATGACTTGTGTTCCTTTAACTGACAACTGGCTCCTGCAGGACTTAAGCAACTTCCTTGTTGTGAGCCCTGTTTAGATCCTTCTGCATCTGCTGCCCCTGTGCTAAGCATAAACTAAGAGAAGTCCTATTTGGTCCTAACACAGATTATTTCCTTAATCAGGGTGGAGTTGGACATGCTTCATTGTTAGCCATTCTTGTTCTCGGAGAGATTCAAGGAAGCCATGTCTTTGGTAGCTTGTATGAGGACATTGGAGTTTGTGGAACCTGGATACTTCTACTGTTCTTGGATCTTGTTCTGCCCATAACCTTTATGGTTGCCTTTACTCGTCTGTGTGAGGAGGGTGCGTCAGTTAATGGTTAGCTGCCAGTTACTGCAGACTTATCATGCCATCATGGATGTTGTGTTGTTTTCCTTTTGCACTGGGTGGATTTCTGCATGACTTTTCATATTTTTATCTTATTCTATTTCTTCTAGTGAACAAATTAGAAATTGAAACTAAAAGACATCCTCATTACCCTTGTTGCCTAATAAGGTTGTGGTTTCATGCTGTCAGTTCTGATGTTCTTTGTGTTTCACTGTTGCAGTCATCACACTTGGGTTATCTGCCTGCAGGTAGCCCTCAGTCGGCCCGAATACCAGAGACTTAGTATTTCTGCGTCGGTTGCTGTCGCTCCAGGACTGACGTCAGTTTGTCAGGGGTATAAAAACAGACAGCCGACACCATTACACCAGTCTTTCTTGCCGAGGAGCCCGAAGGAGAAGCAGTTCGCACAAGTGGCGGTCGGCCGCTACCTGAGTTTTCGTTTCTGAATTGAATCATCCTGAAGTCTTCTAAAGCTAAGTACCCCATTGGGGATCCTTTTTTCTTGCTCTAACCGATGTCAGAAAAAGTTAACAATTGTCTCGCCTGTGGAAAGGAAATACCACACCGAGATTTCCATTCTTACTCCGTCACCTGTTTAGGTCCAGACCACGATGTTCCTCGCTGTCAGTTTTGGGCTTTGTTCAACGCTCGAACTATTCATTGTCGGGCCCTTATTGTCACTAAATACTTTCGCTCTCGATCGGTAAGCCATCTGACTACCAATCTTCTGAAAAAATGTAAGGATAAAGACAGAGAGAGACCGCACAGGTCCAAAACTGTTGACGACTCTTCCGTTAAGCTAGTCGCTAGTTTGCCGGTACTCAGTGAGGCACTTTTGCAGCCCCTGATGCCCGCTTCGATGGATTCACAGGCTGCTACAGAGACCCGTTCAGAGTCCGGTATGCCGCGAGACTCTTCTTTGACTATGGAACCTGTGGATGTCTCTACCTTGGATGTGTCCAGAGCCGCTGTGCAGGCACTGGTTTCTGAGGAAGTTATTCGCATTACCGATATTCGACAAAACCAACACCTTCTTTCGCGTCTTCAGTTCTGTCTAAAACTACCGAGTTTCTAAGGCCAAGAGTACGAGCTACACCTAAAAAAACGACAACCCAATCTCAGGCACCTGCTTCCTTGCTACAATCTCAAATGCTTAAAATAGCAGAAGACCTGATCATGCTGATTAGGGAAGCCAGCCTTCCCATGCTAAGAGAAAAAGAGACCTGTCCCCAGTAGCTTTAACTAACAAAGAATCCGACTCTGAGGTTTTTGAATATGAAGACTTGCCTTTATTTGCTTATGAGGATTCAGATGCAGAGGAATCCATTCCCTCTGCTTCCCCTCCAGAGGATTTTTTTTTTTTTGTGAAACCCTACATACTTTAAGAGAGCATTTTCACTGGGAATGCCAGAATCAAAAAGAGACTCGTAGAATTTTTAGATTTGCCACAACATAGACCTTTATCTATCTCTCCAGTTCTGGATGTTGTGGATGATGTCTTTATGGAATCCAGTCTAACTCCTGATACTATACCCCCTGCTCCAAGGAAATCAGACAGGTACTACAGAGTCCCTGACTCTCACAAATTTCTTTTTATTAATCCTACTGCTGACACAGAGGTCATTTCCCAAGGGTCTAAAGGTATAAAAGCAACTGCAGCTAAGAATCCCACCCCCTTCAGACAGGGATTCCCGAGCTTTAGACATATGGGGTAAAAAAGTATACACCTCTGCAACTCTCACCATTAGGGCATTGAATTGCCACTTTCACATGCTGAAATACCAGCAACATATTATGGAACTTATTAAGCAAAAATTATCTACCTTTACAGACTGTGCAGAAAATAAAGAATTACAGGAGCTTATGCATTCTGCAAGCAAAGTCAGCAAGCATACCTTGCATTGTGGGTTTGACACCCTAGAAGCATCTTGCAGGGCAGCAGTCACTGGTTCTGTACTGAGAAGGCATGCTTGGCTTAAGGAACATACCTTTCCAGACCATGTCAAATGAAAATTACTAGATGCTCCTTTGAACAAGGACAATTTGTTTGGCACCAAAGCAGAAGAGGTTCTGAAAAGATGGTAGAAAAAGCTAAGTCTATGCAGACAGTCAAAGATTTTTTGCAGGTGCAGCCTGCAAAATTCAGTAGGCATTGCCCCTCAAAACATTGGTCCTTTCCAGCCCTCTCAAGGCCATCTCAAACTAGACCTAGGGAAACAGACCCCCCCTCCCCAGATTACAGTCTCAGGGTATGCAGAAATCTAAGCAATGGAGTACCTCCACTTCTAAAACAGGGAGTGCTAAGCCACCCCTTTACAGAAAGAATTCACAATGACTTCTCAACTCCACTCTTCACCTCTGCCCAGTTGCTCATGCCCCTAGGAGGAAAACTTGCCCACCATGCAAAAAACTGGACCTCCATCACCAAAGACCGATGGGTCCTCAACGTTGTATCCCAGGGGTACAAATTTTACTTCCACACACTGCCAACCCCAAAATGGTTCTCAGATCTTTCTCCAAACCAGTGGGCAGAGGCACAAAATCAAGTTCAATCCCTGCTCTCCATAAGGGCAATTCAACCTGTTCATGCAGAGCAGATAGGTCAAGGGTTTTTTTTATTCCAGACTTTTCCTGGTACCCAGAAAAGAGGGCACTTGGTGCCCAATCCTAGATCTTTCCATTCTAAAAACCTTCCTGGTGGTACCAAAATTCAAAATGCTCACCCTTCAGCAGCTTCTTCCTATGTTGTCCAAAGATGCCTGGTTAGCCACCCTGGACCTAAAAGAAGCCTATCTGCACATCCCTATCAGGGAATCATGCAGGAAATATCTACGTTTCAGGGCAGGATCTATGCATTATCAGTTTTCTGCACTTCCCTTTGGCTTATCCACTGCTCCCAGAGTCTTCACAAAATGCCTGGCTCCAGCCATTGCCTATTGCAGACAGAGAAAGATTCAAATATACCCTTACTTGAACGATTGCCTGATTCAGGCAGACAGTCAGGAAAAGCTGTTGCAGCACCTGACATTTGTAAAGAACCTTCTAACCTCACTGGGGTACACCATCAACGAAAAGAAATCAAAATTAGTCCCCAGTCAAAAGATTTTATTCCTGGAAGCAAGCTTGGACACAGCATCCCAGATGGCATTCCTTACTCCAGAAAAACAAGCCTATCTAATGAGCTACTTCGCTCAAATGCCCAACAGAACCCAGCTATCCGCAAAGAAAATCCTGCAGGCTCTAGGGTTCGTGGCCTCTTGCATTCTACTAATTCCATATGCTAGACTGCATATGAGAAAACTTCAGTGGTGCTTAAAATGTCTTTGGTGCCAACATTCTCAGGACCTGGAAACCATCATACCTATCATACCTTGTCTTTGGTGGGCAGCAGCATGCAATCACAACAAGGGACTTCCCTTTACACAACCCCATGCCACCCAGAACCTAACCACAGATGCATCAGACTATGCCTGGGGGGCACATCTGGACAAGTGCATTCAGAGCCACTGGAGCCCAAGTCAAATTCATCTGCACATCAACCAAAAAGAGATGCTAGCTGTTCAGCACGCTCTGACAGCTTTCAGATCCCTACTCTCACCAGGACCCCAGCTAATAAAAAGCAGACAACACCACAGTTATGTGGTACATCAACAAGCAGGGGAGAACCCACTCTGCAGGCTAGCCATGACCCTGTGGAACACGGCCTTGGACATGCGTATTCATCTGCAAGCTCAATTCCTGCCAGGCAAGCAAAATTCTCTGGCAGACAACTTAAGCAGAAATCTCCTAGACCCACATGAGTGGCAGTTAGACCCCAACACTTTCAGCCTTCTAACCCAGAAATGGGGGACCTTGGAGGTGGACCTTTTTGCCTCCCCCTACAATCACCAGATCAGCAAATTCTGTACCAGGACACCTCACAGCAGGGCCTGGAAAGTGGATGCCCTATCCTTCCAGTGGGTAAACCTCTCAATCTATGCTTTTCCCCCTCTGCCTCTCCTTACAAGAATATTACTCAAGATAAGACAGGACAGACCAAGGGCAATCCTGATTGCCCAAGACTGGCCACGCCAGCACTGGTACCCACTACTGCGCAGCCTGTCACCGATGCCACCATAGCACCTACCCCAGATACCAACCCTCCTCACTCAGCAGGAGGGACAGATCTTGCATCCCCAACTGCAAGCCCTGAACCTTGCAGCCTGGCTTATTCCTTGAATTCTCCCCCTGTGACCAGCTTAAGCAAGCAGGTGCTGGATGACATTCTTGAAGCCAGAAGACCCAGTACAAGGAAATCCTATGCTGATAAGTGGAAAAGGTATTGTTCCAGGAATCAGTCTAAAGGAGTGAACACAGCACTGCCCTCCTTACCTCTAATCCTGGATTACCTAGCAGATCTACTCCACAGAGGCCTATCCTTCTTTTCCGTTAAGATCCATGCCTCTGCCATCTCGGCTCATTACAACACTGAGCCACCTCTCTTTTCTCACCCTCTCATCAAACAGTTCCTGAGAGGGGCCAACAACTTAAGGCCACCAAGGAGAGCCCCCACCCCTGCTTGGGACCTTAACTTTGTACTGGAAAAGCTCACGCTCCCCCCACCCCCTTTGAGCTTGCAGTGTCAGCAGAGTTAAAATTCCTCTCTTGGAAAACAGCCTT
This sequence comes from Protopterus annectens, assembly GCF_019279795.1. Taxonomy (NCBI): domain Eukaryota; kingdom Metazoa; phylum Chordata; order Ceratodontiformes; family Protopteridae; genus Protopterus; species Protopterus annectens. Next base: position 1,768,570,503 of record NC_056731.1, read on the forward strand.
GCTTCTGGCCATCAATTCAGCTATAAGAGTGTCTGAGCTACAAACACTTATGGCTGTGGAACCCTTCATTAGTTTTCATGCTGACAGGGTCTCCCTCAGGACTAACCCTACTTTCAAGCCTAAAGTGGTGCCCAGTGTAGCTCTTAACCAATCTATCCATTTGCCAACCTTCTTTCCAAATCCTCCAAATAAAGGAGAAAGGATCCTGCACTCGTTAGACGTGCACAGACAACTCAGATTCTACTTTGATAGGACTAAGCCCTTTAGGAAATCTGACCAGTTTTTAGTCAGTTTTGCACCAGGGTCAGAGGGCAAGGCCATATCTAAACAAACAATTTCCAAATGGATAGCACACTGTATCCATTTCTGTTAGAAACACCATGGGAAACCAACCCCTTAGGGGGTCCGAACACATTTCACTAGGGCAACTTCTACCTCTACAGCATTCCTCAGGGGTGTCCCTACCAGGGATATTCTTGAAGCTGCTACCTGGAGTTCTGTTCACACCTTCACCAAGCATTACCACATGCCTATCTTTTCCAAATCCAGGCAGGTTTTGCAAAAGCAGTCCTGCAGGGCATACTAGCCAGCCCCAACTCTTCTTGCAGCCTCCACCCATTCTTCAGCTTTGGGAATCAACCCAAGTGTGATGACTGCAACACTGAAACATGAAGAACATAGTACAGTTGTGTACACTTGCCATAAATGTAGATATTCAAGTGTATTCATTGTTGCAGTCCTGGTTTCCCACCCTCCAACCCCCTTGTCTCTTTCTCCCTCTCCTTCTCTATCTCTATTATTCACCCTTTACTGGGCTATTGGTATGTACTTTTTACTGGTGGTGTTTTTTCCACTATAACTTAGCTCCCTATTTGGGGGGCTCCTGACATTTGGGGCAAGAAAAACTGATGTAATGGCTTCGGCTGCCTGTTTTTATACCCCTGACGACCTGACGTCAGTCCTGGAGTGACAGCAACCGATACAGAAATACTAAGTCTCTGGTATTTGGGCCGAATCAGGGCTACCTGCAGGCAGATAACCCAAGTGTGATGACTGCAACAGTGAATACACATGAACATCTACAATTATGGTAAGTGTACACAACTGTACTTTTTCCTGCCACTGCCTTTAAACATGGCTACTCTTTTATATCTCTTGGCTTTGATGGAACTTCCTGCAATGAATAGTAGTGAGCTCTACAATTTTGACATCTTACAAATGCCTAGAGTGGATTATCTTAAGAAGAAGTGAGGCAAGGTAAAGCTTTTGACCATCCTAGCTACCATGGGTGTTTTTGCTAGGAAATATGACAACAATGCAAGTGCGTTATCCAGGTCCTGTGACCCATCCCGACTAGTATAGAACTGGGGGTTATAAGCTAGGAGGGGGTCATTGTGGAATAGCTGATATTAAATTATGATAAATATGCTCTTTTTCTTGTAAAGTACACTTTACACTAATTTATGTGAAATTACTATTTTCTTATGTAATGGTAAAGTCAAAAGGAAATGCTGTAACCCAACAAGACAGAAACAGATGCCTGTCATTGCTGAAGGAGAATTTTTCCAGGGTAAGAATCTTTGGTGTTTGCCATCTGGAGGATGTTTTAAAGGAAACATGACAGGAGGAGTACTAGCAAGAATAGCTGAAGACCAAATGAGGACATAGTTGGACTTGCCAGTGATTATTTGAACAGTTTGCTAGAGGCAAACATCAGATTGGAATGTAACACTGTACTTCACTGTTAGGATGTTAAACTTTTTTGTGCAAGTGCACAGGGCTTATAATCTCCTTTTAGCATCTGCAGTGTATCTATCTGTTTATACATACAGTACACAAACAATGTGTGTGTGTGTATTTTTATTTTTTTATTTTATTTTTATTTTGAATTTGTTAACCGGGGTAGAACTCTGATCCCATTGGACCTATTTCACTGTTAGCCTGGGGTAAACACAATTGATACATAACATTATATACAGAGTGAATGACAGAATGCAATATA